>NC_090763.1:16744136-16769136 GCF_036898095.1 Palaemon carinicauda
CCATTTATCAAGTTTTAATGCTAAGTAAGTCGGAATGTTTTAGTTTTAATCAGCACTTCACACACACACAGATTGGCCGGACCTTATTTCCGGAAGGGGGGGGGGGGGCGCTTAGATATAGTCAGTCGTAGCCCCCAAATAGCCTACTTCACGAAGGCTTGAGTCTGAAAAACATGCACTAGAATCAGGAAAGGTCAAATCGCTTGCGTTTTAGGAAGGGAATCTTTATAACATTCCTTCAACATTCAAATGTTACTTAACCCATAATTAGACTCACATGTAACATTATGTCCTATATCCTCCATGTTAACAGTTATTACTGCTAGCTAAGCTACAGCCCTAGTTGGTAAAGCAGGGTGCTATAAGTCCAAGGGCTCCAACAAGGTAAAATAGTAGATTGGGCCCTGAAAATCTTAGAAGACTTTCCCTATAAGCTAATTATTTGTTCAACTGAAGAATTAGACCTATTGTGTTCCTCAAAAGTAAATTTATTGATAAGAATCACACCTAAAATTTAAAAGTCATAGAGTTATAAGTATCACCCATTTTTATTTTGATTAGTCGACGTTGAAATAAAAGAATTACTTTAATTTTCATCCTTTCAAAACGACACTTCTATGTTGGAGTAAACCTGATCTCATTTCGTACAGTAGACATCACTTCCTCTTCTTGTAGACCCTCCTCTGATCTACAGTAGCTACATAATACAGTATTCCTCAACACAAGTTATCCAGATTTAAACTCACCAAGTCAATAACTGGGATTTGATCAGGGGATGAATAAGTTATACAAGGCGGATGGGAGGTGATTCACCGGTGTAAAGTAGGGCACTTTTGCGGAAAGTTAACGGTATTGTGATGTACGCAATAAACATTAGCGGTCTGGTTCACAGGATAGTAAACAAAATGAAGATATTAAAGGAAGAAGTGTCCGTGTGTGTATATATATATATATATATATATATATATATATATATATATATATATATATATATATATATATATACACACATATATAAATATTTATATACATACATACATATATATACACACACACACACACACATATATATATATGATATATAATACATATATATATATATATATATATATATATATATATATATACATGTATATTTACGGACACTACCATTATTACTCCAAGCGCTAAGGTTCCCCGTCCCTCGGTTAGGGGGAGAGAGAGTAGTCATACCAGCCGAGAGGCGCTTGCGTGTATGTGCATATCTATCTTCAAATTTAGCCGTCATTTATGACGGGTTGCGTACAATAATAATAATAATAATAATAATAATAACAATAATCCAATTAGGTTTAATATTCAATTCTAATTTTGTCACATTAAGGTTAACAGAGGGACGCTAGAAAGGCCTTATAATTCTGTACAAAATCAATACAATTTGAACTTTGAAAAGGAGAGGATAAAAAATATATGTGATTGGTAAGAGATGAACGCATGTATTAAAACACATACTCACGATCTTTAATATAATATTGTGAGTAGTTAGAATAATTATAAAAGTTATACAAATATTAAAATAACATGGAAAAAAAAACATGGCCAATTAGGTAAAGCGTAATTACACACATTGGCAAATATAAACATATATTTTGTGTATGTATGCATACGCACACCATACAATCACTTGTAAACACGTGTATCAATACATTCTAAATACATTTTCTATAAAAAAAAGACTGCCATTCAAGTCTGTCAAAGCCATTAAGTTCTATCTTTTATAAAGCCTGCTTTAATTGTTTCTACGTAAGACTAACACGGGTACTAGTTTAATTGATTAATCATGTAACTTAGTGGTTTATCAATTAATCGTGTATCTATTTATGTGGTTTTATTAATTAATCATGTATCTGTATATGTTTTTTTATATTCCTGCGCATCTGTTCAAAGTAAATCGTGGAAGAGAATCAGGGTGGCTGAGCTGGTAAGGCCTCCCCACCCCCTTCCCTTTACACAGGAATCATTGGAGAGCGGATGGTAATTTTAAATGTATATATACATAATCATATTTGTTTCTAATCATGTTTTGGAGTCCCGGGAGCCATTTTAAAAATGCTACAGCAATGGAAAGATGGAGGCTGCTTCTCTAAATAATTTTCCATTCATTTATTCTAATAGTCAGGCCTTCATCATGAGGCTCAATACTACACAGTATTCTAGAAGTTTAATTCCAGCTGTGACCAAGTTGTGGAATGATCTTCCTAATGAGGTAGTTGAATCGGTAGTACTGCAAAAGTTCAAAGTGGCAGAAAATGTTTTTATGTTGAACAGGCTGACATAAGTCCTTTTATAGTTTATATAATGAAATATGTTTTCATGCTATTGGGCTTATAGCATCTTGTTTTTCCAACTAGGGTTGCAGCTTAGCTAGTGATAATAATAATAATAATAATAATAATAATAACAATAATAATGATAATAATAATAATAATAATAATAATAATAATAATAATACATTTAATTTAAACTTAAAGAATCTCTTTTCTCCCCACAGGAGAAAAGACTTAGGAATTAAAATCCCAACAATACCTGTGCGCTAAAGAGACAGAGAAAAGAAGAAACTAAGAATAAACTTATTTGAAATATAGATTCGCAATCGATTTTGCGAACAGCAGGTGATTCTCCTTCTTTGGCACCTTCTCATTAGCAGGGTTTTAAGCCTCTCTCTTGCATCACCTCTAGAATTGGACAAGTTTCGATTTTCTTTGGACTTCAATTTGGAAGTCTGGAAATTGTGATTTTCAAGCGAAGTGTATTTCACATAATTGGAAATTTATTAAGCACATCTTATTTTGAATGATAGTGGTATTACTTAATATATGTTGAGTTGGCAATTATTTTTTTATGTATATTTTATAACCGGAATTAATTATATAACCACTAAAGGTAATACCTACCAAAATATGGTGAACTGATCAGTTACAAAAATGATTTTACTTTATGTTCTTCATTAAAAGTTGCACTGTGCAACAACCACATACGGTGCATCTCTCACGGCAACTTTGCATTGTCCTTAATTATTGCATAGAGCTATTAATTAAGTCGGAGAGTCAGTGGGAAACGAAAATACGTCAATTCTTTCAACCTCGGTACCATGAGAGTAAGGAAGCTCGAGCTATTCATATATTTCACAACAAAAAACAATTGATGCCAGAACCTGCTAATTTCCACTGCTGCAAATATTATAAAAGTTATAAGAGAGATAAAAAGGACAGTTAAAGATCCATAGCGTTTCCAGAATTCTGAGCAGCCCTCTCAATCAAGTTCCGAGAGAAGTCGACCATTTTCTTCACGAGAGCTTCTCGAGGTGTCAGTTATTCGAATCTACTAAAAGATTGATTCGGACTGATCAATGGGCTGCTGAGTCACTCATTATCCTCTTGCGTATTACCAGGATATATTAACTATAAGAAGAGGGTTGTGGTGCTCTATTGGAAATGTCCCTGTCTGGAATCAGTACAACATTTCCGTGTACAGTACTCCATATTACAAATGTATTAGGTGCTTTTAAAGGCCCCTCATGAATGGCAGAGGCAAGGAACATTGACAAAGCTGCAGCACGACAATGCCCTGGATATTGACCATATATACATATGATCAGTGCCAAAGGCCCCTTCTCCACCCAGGGAGAGCCAGGTACTGGTTGCTGATGACTCAGCAGGTAGATCTATAGGCTCCCTCCAAACCCCCATCCTTGAGAGCTAAGGATGGTGGGGGGGGGGGGGGGGGGGGGATTTGGGTGTGCCTATAGGTCTACCTGCTGAGTCTTCAGCAGCCATTGCTTGTCATTCCCTGTCCCTAGCTTGGGTTGATAGGGGCTTTGGACGCTGATTATATGTACAGTAAATATGGGCAATCTCTAAGGCAATGTCACTGCCCCTTGCCTCTGCTATTCACGAGTGGCCTCCGAACCTTTAAAGGCGCCTAATACATTTACAATAGGGAGTACAGCGAAATATCCGACTGATTGCTTTCCTATTTTTATTATTTCTGACAACTTCTGTAAATGCCAATTCTAGAGCTTTAAATTTATAAAAAACTTCCATAGACAAAACTTGGCATTAATTTGTATGACGATGAAACAATATCCAACAGATTTTGTAGATTTAAGAACAAAGCCCCCAGAAGAATATTTAGAATTAAATGGCAGGACAGGATTAGAAATTAAACTATAAGAGAGATTACTCGAGTGCCATATGTAGATGAGATCATGGTGAGTAGATGGAGATGGTTTGGGAATGCTCTTCGCACTCCCCAAGAGAGATTAGTTCACCAAACTTTCTACTGGGCTCCACAAGGAACTAGAAGGATTGAAAGACCCAGGTATACATGGCTGAGGACTCAGGAGTGTGAAGTAGGAGATGATGAATGGAGAAGTATTGATTTAAATGCTCAAGATAGAGACGACTGGCGAAATCTAACCGAGGCCCTTTGCGTCAATAGGCGTATAGGAGATGAGGATGATGATGAATTTGTTTATGAAAGAAATGAATTTTTAACGTTCCAATACTGGGAATTCGTCAGATTTCATCACTGCTTGTGAGAATAATGTAGTTAATAAAAAAATTATGTTTCTAATGTCAATAGCCACATTTCAAAGCCTTAGATGCATTTGCAAATGGATTCGTCAGTCTCATATTTTAAGATTGTTGTGGTTAGCTGGAAACGACTATAGCTTTTAAAAGTTTAAAGGTCACTCATGAATGGCAGAGGCAAGGGACAGTGACATTGCCCTATCGAGCAGGACAATGCCCTAGAGACTGACCATATCCCAAGCCCCCCTCTCCACCCAAATAGGACAAAGGAGAGCCAGGTAATGGTTGCTGATGACTCAGCAGATAGACCTATAGGCTCCCCCAAACCCCAAATCCTTAGCTCACAAGGATGCTGAGAGTGCAGCGACCAAAGAAACTAACGAGTTTGAGAGGGACTTGAACCCTAGTATGGCGTTCACCAGTCAAGGACGTTACCACATCGGCCACCACAGCTGAAACAAATTATTAGATAATGTTTGTATTAATGTTTATTTTCCCTCGCAATGTTTTAGGTACTCCAATTTCATTATGATGGTAAATGGAAAAAACAGATGAAATCAGCTTCGAGGTAATGGAATTACTAAAATAAAGACTTGTTTATAAATTCATTGATCGATTTCATTAGGAACTTTGTCGGGGTTTTAGAATGGTTGCGTCACGACTTACGACTGAAAAGTTTTTCGACTTCTACTACTACTACTACTACTACTACTACTACTACTACTACTACTACTACTACTAGTAGTAGTAGTAGTAGTAGTTCACTAGCTACTGTAATTAAGGCAGTTAATGAAACAAAATATAACCTATTGACGCAAGTATGTTGCAAAATCATAGCAGGGATCTGGCTGTATACTTAAGTAAGGCAATGCATATGAAAGAAGAATCTAAAAATAACAAACTTAACACATTAGGTTACCAAAATTGATAACATGGTGTTATCCCAACTGATTTTAAGGCAGAAAGGAATAAAATTAAAGGTTAAGATTTTCATAAAAAAAAAATTATGGTATAAGTAAAAAAAAAGCTAAATTTACAGCACTAAATATAAGCTTAGAAGATTTGCACCCATGCATTATGTGATAGAGTGCCCGCAAACTTATTTTGCGGAGTGAGTATTTAGGAACCAGGAACTAAAACGGGAAGGATGAGAGAGAAGGCATATGAACTAACTTAAAAACATATTTAGAAGAATAATAAAATTGTAATTTTTTTTTTATATTATAATAGATATTACAATGTATATACAAAAATTTAAAATATAATTTGTAAAGGAATATTTCTTGATAGAAGAAAGAAATAAAATGTAAGTTAATAAAATGTGATTGTATTTTCATAATAAAAGATAAGAAAATAATAATAGATTTCCATCTAGCGTAAACAGAAACCTTTATACCATTTATGTTTCTGTGTGTACGAGACGCGTATACGTATTTCATATTTCACATCAGACAGTTGACAAACATCTTGACTTTTCTTTCAATTTTAACATGTTATTTCCATCATTTCATGAGATAAGAAACAGATTTACAATTATTATTATTATTATTATTATTATTACTATTATTATTATTATTATTATTATTATCATCATCATCATCATTATTATTATTATTTATATTTGTTGTTGACGTTGTTAATAGTTTATATATGATATATCTCTTTTGACATTACTTTTTTTAGAATGATTTATTGTTAATTTGTTCTCTTCAGTTATTTATTTCCTTATTTCCTTTCCTCACTGGGCTATTTTTCCCTGTTGGAGCCCCTGGGCTTATAGCATCTTGCTTTTCCAATTAGGGTTGTAGCTTGGATAATAATAATAATAATAATAATAATATTATTATTATTATTATTTATTATCATTATCAGAATTATTATGATTATGATTATTATTATAATCATTATCATTATTATTATTATTATTATTATAATTTTTATTATTATTTTTACTATCATTATTATTATTATCATTATTATTATTAGTTAAGCTACAACCCTAGTTGGAAAAGCAGGATGCTATAATTCCAAGGGCTCTAACCAGGGAAAAAATAGTCCTGTGAGGAAATAAAATAAGGAAATAAATACACTACAAGAGAAGTAATAAACAATTAAAATAAAATATTTTAAGAGCACAAACAACATTATAATAGATTTTCCATACATAAACTATAAAAGAAGCCTTATCTCAGACTGTTCAACATGAAAACATTCACTGCAAGTTTGAACTTTTGAAGTTCAACCGATTCAACTACCCGATTAGGAAGATCATTCCACAACTTGGTCACAGTTGGAATAAAAATTCTGAGTAAATTTTAAAAGTATTTATATTATTATTATTACTATTATTTGCTAAGCTACAACCCTAGTTGGAAAAGCAAGATGCTATTAGCCCTGGGACCCCAACAGGGAAAATAGCCTAGTGAGGAAAGAAAACAAGTAAAAATAATATATTTTAAGAACAATGACACTTAAATAAATATTTCCTATATAAACTATGAAAACTTTAACAACACAAGAGGAAGAGAAACGAGATAGAATAGTGTGCTAGAGTGTACCCTCAAGCAAGAGAACTCTAACCCAAGAGAGTGGAAGACCATGGTACAGAGGCTATGGCACTACCCAAGACTAGAGAACAATGGTTTGATTTTGGAGTGTCCTTCTAGAAGAGCTGCTTACCATAGCTAAAGAGTCTCTTCTACCCTTACCAAGAGGAAAGTAGCCACTGAACAGTTACAGTGCAGTAGTTAACCCCTTGAGTGAAGAATCTGTAAAGAATAGGCCAGACTATTCGGTGTATGTGTAGGCAAAGGGAAAGTGAACCGTAACTAGAGAGAAGGATCCAATGCAGTACTGTCTGGCCAGTCAAAGGAGCCCATAACTCTCTAGCGGTAGTATCTCAACGGGTGGCTGATGCCCTGGCCAACCTACTTGTGGATGTCATCTAGTGAGATAGGTCGGATTGAACGCTTCGCTAATCATAGACCGGGATTACTCCTCCAAAGTTCTCTACTCTCTCCTCCCTGGGCAGGATTAGTACCCTCATTCATCTTTTGACTTTACTATAGGAGACTACATAGCTTGGAAAAATAGAGAAAGAGCGATCTTCTATAATATAACAATGATAAAGCAAAAAAGTGCTTAATACACTAATAAGTCAATAGATTGTGAAATGCAATCAGTTTATCATTATAATATAAAATGTGCTCAGATCAGGGGATGAAGTATGGAATACTGCAAGTGTCAAAATATGGTGAGTCAACCCATGCGCAAGACTAGCGGGGGCCTGTGGGGCATACTGCCAGTCGCGGCGGGACGGTCAAAGTTCAAACATGCTGGGAAAGGATGAGAGGAGTAGGGTGGCCGTGGTAGAGGACCACGGTCCAGTGGAGAGGACAGGCTAGTTGCGCGCGTGGTTGTCCTGTTTAATACACGTTAAGGATTAGCGTGTTTGTGCCACTCGCGGTCAAATCAGCGCGCCAGTCTTATGCTTGTATGGCCTGCTTAGACAGTGACGACCCTGTCTCGTCAGTTATACACCATTCACGGTTTAAATTTTTTTTTCTTTTTATTCCCTGCCTCTTATATTTAGTCATTTACCTTATAAATAGGAAGAAACACACATAGATTTCTTGGCTATGTACACATTGACACCATTTTCAAACACTAAGTTCAATCACCCCAGACATTGGACTAGCAATGATGAAAGCAATGAGGATCGATTTGACGACGCTGGCCATCGTGAGAGCTTTAATTAATATGCTAAGATTTTGTATGTTTGGACTTTGAACACGTTCTCCAAAACAAACGTCTTTTTTGGAACAAAATGATTAAAACATTTCACTCGCTGAACAAAGCAACGCAAATAAAAAGAAAATCTTGTAGAAATAGAACAGAAACTACCAACCACCCTTTCGAAAAAAAAAAATAACTAAATTCCAACAACTTTCATCCGAAAAAAAAACTAATTTTTCGAACACTTCAACTATCGAAAAATGGCTTTCTAACAATTGAATTTCGACTATATTCTTCAAGTATCGCTCATACACATGTGAAATGAAAGTGTTTATTCTCTGTACATTATAAGAAATAATTCTCCTTTCATGTGAAAAAGGTATAAAACGCATTTTATGTAAATAGAATTTCGGTTATTTCAAACATGTTAACTTAATTAATCATAGAAAAACATGTATCTATTATTATTATTATTATTATTATCATTATTATTATTATTATTATTATTATTATCATTATTTGCTAAGCTACAACCCTAGTTGGAAAAGCAGGATGCTATAAGCCCAGGGGCTCCAACAGGGAAAATAGCCCAGAGAGGAAAGGAGACTAAGAAAAATTAAATATTTTAAGAAGAGCAACACCATTAAAATAAATATCTCCTATATAAACTATAAAAACTTTAACAAAACAAGAGGAAGATAATTAAAATAGAATAGTGTGCCTGAGTGTACCCTCAAGCAAGAGAACTCTAACCCAAGACAGAGGAAGACCATGGTACAGAGGCTATGGCACTAACCAAGATTAGAGAACAATGGTTTGATTTTGGAGTGTCCTTCTACTAGAAGAGCTGCTTACCATAGCTAAAGAATTTCTTCTACCCTTACAAAGAGGAAAGTGGCAACTGAACAATTACAGTGCAGTAAGAAGAATTGTTTGGTAATCTCAGTGTTGTCAGGTATATGAGGTAGGGGAGAATATGTATGGAATAAGCCAGACTATTCGGTGTGTGTGTGTGTGTGTGTGCATGTGTTACTACTGAAACTTTGGGACTTTACTAGAATACTTGTTTTATGAAATTTATAACTATGATTAAATATAAGGTGATATCAGTCCTGCGAAATAATCATATAAGGTTTGTGCTAATAAATTGTTTGAATTTGAATTTATTAAAAAGAGAAAACTCAAGCGTGTAATTGATTAAAGCAAAGCATTGTTATAGTAGGACAACGACGACCTTAGTCCTGTATTCGAGGGTTACTATAAGACCCAGTTGCTCAACTTTAAGATCATTTAAGTCTGAACTCAAATAATGAACAGTAACAAACCATACCAAATACATAGGTCCATACACACATATTGCATATCTCCCCTATACAATAAAGAGCAAGTATCTCTCTCTCTCTCTCTCTCTCAATATATATATATATATATATATATATATATGTATATATATATTTATACATATATATATGTATATATATATATATATATATATATATATATATATATATATATATATATATATATATATATATATATATATATATATATATATAGCGTTTTTGACAATAAATGCTGTCCTAATTTTCTACCTCCTATCAATAATGAAACAAAACATTTCTAAACGTGGTAAAAAATTTTACAGAGCTGCCAGTTAGTGTCTGGGACGCTAAGCTGACCTGAGGCCTTCTTGCCTCAGGGCATAACCATGGAATGACCTTTGTCTCTTCTACCTAAACCTCCCTGACCTCGGCCGGGATTAAAACTCCTACTGGGAAAAGTTATCCTCCATGCAAGGCCCATAGCCTCCATGTAGGCAGAATTAAATCCTGTACGTAGTTCACAACGGTTTTGTTCCGAATTCCTAATAAACATACATGACCCAAATAATAATCTGTTTAGTCTGGCAAACCCTTGTGAAGAATATAAGACAAAAGCAGATATTTCTCAGAGGTTACGGCAAACAAGCAGAAGTGTTTTGTATCTTGATGATAAATGCTTTTAATGGAAAGAAACGACTGACTACCATGTACAGAAGATAAATTAAATAGGTGCCTATAATTCCATTTTTTAACCTACTCGCGCACACACACACACACACACACACACACACACACACACACACATATATATATATATATATATATATATATATATATATATATATATATATATATATATGTATGTATGTATATATATATGTGTGTATATATATACATACATACATATATATATATATATATATATATATATATATATATATATATATATATATACATATATGTGTGTGTGTGTGTGTGTGTGTGTATTATAGCCACGGAAGGAAAAGTGAAATGACTTGATTGGATTGTACCACCCGTGTCACACGATCGTACCATTCTTTTAACCCTGGATCGTACATAGTAACGACATTTCTCTTTTTTTTTGTATAAACTGTATTATCCTTTGCATCTTCGCTCTCCCCACGCACTGACAGCGACCTGAATCAACAATCAGCACACCAATATGGAACAAGAGACTCTAACTTAACTCTTCCCTTCGTACGAGTAAAGAAATGTGAACAGTTTTATCTCTATCAGGGAGTTAAAAAATGGAATACTCTGCCTGCTTATCTTAAGGCATTACTTAGCATTCGATCTTTTAAAAAATCATATACTAATATGTTATTATCTGTGTACTAAGTTTTATTAGTAGACATTTCTTCATGACCTAACCATTAATGCAATAATGTTCTTAATTCTTATATTGTTTATTGCTTGTATACATTTGTAATTCTAGCATTTCTACCATATCAATGTTTAAATTCAAAATTTGCACTATTTATTATTCCGCCCTTCTTTATTATACTTTATTATACGAATATACAATTCCATTTATTTTTAGGCTAAAAATCTCATTTATATGTGTCTATGTGTATATGTGTATGTATATGTACATGTGTGTGTATATGTATTTATATATGTATGCATATGTATATATATGTGTACATTTAGTTTATCTATATCAATATTTACTTTTTATAAATGTTTTTAATTGAAGATATTATTTTATTTGTATTATTGCCCGAAGAGCTCTGCTCCACATGGGCTTGGACCGAATCTTCTTTTGTAAATATTTTGTATGTAAATATGTTTTTGTCCAATAAACATTATTATTATTATTATTATTATTATTATTATTATTATTATTATTATTATTATTATTGTTATTATTATTACCGACAACCGGTTCTGTTAACAGTTAACGGTAAGAAAAACAGACATGCTGATTCAGGTTGTTGTCAGTGCGGGGGAAGGGCGAAGATACAAAGGATATTATATACAAAAAAGAGAAATGTCGTTACTGTGTACTATCGTGTGACACACGGTTGGTACACTCCAATCAAGTCTTTTCACTTTTCCTTCCGTGGCTATAATACACACACACACACACACACACACACACACACACACACACATATATATATATATATATATATATATATATATATATATATATATATATATATATATATATATATTTATATATATACATATATATATATATATATATATATATATATATATGTGTGTGTATATATATATATATATATATATATATATATATATATATATGTGTGTGTGTGTATATATATATATATATATATATATATATATATATATATATATATGTATATATATATATATATGAATATATATATATATATATATATATATATATATATATATATATATATATATATATATATACACACACCGGAATGTTGATGTCCCTAATGGAGGAAAGTAATGACTCCAATCAAGTCTCCATTTTTCCTTCCGTGGCTATAATACATTGTATATTCATCACGCGTCAGCTCTCGTGACTTTTACACACACACACACATACATATATATATATATATATATATATATATATATATATATATATATATATATATATATATATATCAACAAATGGTAGAGCTTCTGCGACCTTGGAATTTAGAATCATAGATATGTGAATAAAAAAAAAAAAGTAGGCCTACACGCGAAGTCCGGTAAGACGAAAGACGTGATAATCCCCAGAGAGGTTCAAATAGAGATTTACAAAATAGCTTCCAGGAGATTTTCCGAAACTGCGCTACATGGGTTAAAAGGGGTACACGGAACGACAGAGTTTTAAACACTCCAGAGAAGGACATTTGGCAACATGACGTTTTGGTTCTCTTCAGTCACTCCAGTAGTTTGTGGTCATTTGTATGGCAACCGCATTTTAGGTTAGGTTCCGTGCTGGCAAAACAGCAGATAATCCAAACTAGAGACGTACACTAGGCTACACTTACCTAATATAGATCTTGTTTTTCTACACTAAGGTCTATATATTATCTTACCTAGATCTTGGCTTTATCTAATATAGGACCCTAATTGGAATGACTGAATCCTTAGGAGGTTTCTTATAATGCATAAACCAATAGGACGACCAACAGTCAGTCACCTTGATATAGTTGTAATAACCCAGTTGATCAATTAACCCTATATCAGTTCAAAGGACAAATTCAAAAGTCGTGTTTTGCTACAGTACAAAAGACGCTTATGATTTACTTATTGATGGAAAAAAAATATTTCTTTTAGTTTAGTATAGTTCGTATTATATAGGTCTGAAAATATAATGATGTTTGCGAGTGCGTGCATGTGGTTGTCTGGTCCGGGCTGAGTGGGCTCTTGTAACTTGTCAGCCCGTGACCACGGTATGGTAAAGAAATAGTGTTTTGTTAACTCAACAAGTCTGTATGTCTGGTATCTACCCTTTGCAAAATGCTTTGTTAATGTCGGTCACCCGTACGCATAGGCTTATTGGTCTTCAAACCGGGAAACTGACAAAAGGCAAGCACAACTCGTGTTGTGCTTGGACGTCAAGCTCTATACGTGGTTGTCTTCATTAGTGCCAAACGATGTTGAAAGTGTTCGTCTAGGTCTCTAGGACATAAAAGGCAATAATGAGCTGTGAAATCAAAATAAGGATGGCACTTGCCTTTAAAATCAAAAGACCGGCAACGTCGTAGATCCCGAAATGACGACTTGAAGGACTTTCCGAAACTCGCCGCAGTAACGAAACTAAAACACCAGTTTACATGGGGTATAGTTTACACTGCCGTCAGAAAACTATCCCAGTGCAAAGGTAAAGTGTCCTCATGCAAACGCTCACAGTCACTCTATTGTGGAAAGTTTACTTTCTGCTAGTTACTGGCGCCAGTGAATTATCCCCGTAACCGACCTTAAGTCAACATTAGTTTTCAGTTGGTTGAAATTGATCCGTCTCAGCACAGGGTCAGGTTCAGGGTCGAGGTATAAGCCTTTGCAATTGCACCTTTACTTATATTGATCTTGTGATATATTTTATTTCTGGGGTCCAATTATATCCAAGTTAAATAATCATCATCACCAGAACTCTGCTAGAATTTTTCATAGATGTATAAAAATCGGGCAAACTTTATAAATGTCCAATAGAATCGCGGAAATAACGCATTACAACACAACTAGACATCAGAAAGACTGAAGATATTAAGGCTTTCAAGAGGAAACTGAAGACTCTCTTGTTTTCTAAGTGCTTTGATAATGTGGATTTGACAATAAACAAGAAATACGCGGTGTGAAATGCTGAATTCCTTTAAATGTATACGATAAAATGACTGTGAAGGTCCTGTAGAGAGTAGGGTTCCCCTGCAGTAAAGGGCCAGAAAAGCAGCCCTTGAAGTAAAGCAAGTAAGTAATACATTTTGTTAGACTCATATCTGTAATATCATTGGAATGAATGATGATTGTTTTTTTTTAATTTGTTCTCTTTCTATATTCCAATAAAAGTGGCATATTGGCATTTTAAGAACGCAACTACTTCTAATTATATGGATAGGCCTTAATATTTATATGCGATTTTGAAATTCTAGAAAACCATAATACACTCACACCTAATAAATGTACATTGTTCATCTCTCAAGAGCTTTGGGTTTGCATGAGCAGTGCCATAAAATTTTGTAGTTTGTTCAAAATACAATTTATGCTGGTGTGAGGACACGCAAAGTTAGCTTAATGTCTTCTTTTTTTTTTTTTTTCAAATATCAGGGTTTTTATCTTAAAACTACTTGAAGGACTAATAACCTAGTCCTTCTCTAGTCTTGGGTAGTGCCATAGCCTCTGTACATGATCTTCACTGTCTTGAGTTAGAGTTCTCTTGCTTGACGGTACACTCGGACACAATGTTCTACATAATTTCTCTTCCTCTTGTTTTGTTAGTTTTTATAGTTTATATAGGAGATATTTATTTTAATGTATTATTTTTCCTTGTTTTCTTTCCTCACTGGGCTATTTTCCTGCTCTTCCAAACAGGGTTGTGGTTTAATAATAATAATAATAATAATAATAATAATAATAATAATAATAATAATAGATATTGTTAGAATTATTGGCTATTTGACTAACTCGGTTCTTGCACCTTTCCCTAATAGACTACATCCTCAGAAAAGCTTACTTTACCCAGCTGGCAATCTCAGAGTCTACAGTAGAGCGTTCAATGTAACAGTATAAGCAAAGTGTTGTTGTATAGCTAATGTAATAGCTCGTTATACTAAAATCGCCCACTCAGCCATCTTGATCTTCGGCCACGACAGTGGTTTTTTTTTTTTCTTTTTTTTCCCTGTTATGGGTGATATACTGTTAACTAACCCTGAGATAGAGATAGACACGCACATACAGAGAGAGAGAGAGAGAGAGAGAGAGAGAGAGAGAGAGAGAGAGAGAGAGAGAGAGAGAGAGAGAGAGAGAGAGAGCAAAAAATGACAAGATAATCGCTATAATATAATGTTTTTTGGTTGTTTTTCGGCTAACCAGGCTTTCTCCATCACGGAGCTCAATCTTAAACACTTCTAAAAGTTTTATTCCAGCTATGACCAATTTGTGGAATGATCTTCCTAATCGGGTAGTTGAATCGGTAGAACTTCAAAAAGTTCAAACTTGCAGAAAATGTTGAACCAGCAGACATCTCTTTTTATAGTTTATATATGACAAATCTATTTTGATGTTACTGTTTTAGAAATATTTTATCTTAATTGTTTATTAATTTTCATATGGTTTTTGTTTAATTCCTTTCCTCACTAAGCATGTCAGGATGCCTGAAAACTTTAAATCAATCAATCAATCCTCACTAAGCTACTTTTCCCTGATGGAGCCCTTGGGCTTATAGCATATTGCTTTTCCAACTGGGTTGTAGCTTAACTAGTAGTAGTAGTAGTAGTAGTAGTAGCAGTAGTAGTAGTAGTAGTAATAATAATAACCACTAGACTATTTGTATCATAGGTTATCCGAATCCAAACTGACCATATCTGGTCTGACATCATCTCCCCAATATAATAAAAAGCATGTGTCTGTGGACAGGATTATTTATTTATTTATTTATTTATTTGTCTGTGCCTGTGGACAGGATTACTTCAAAACTACTCAACGGATTTTGACGAAATTTTCACCACAGATAGATCTAAGGTCATGGATGACCCCATTAAATTTTGAAGATGACCTAGATCCGGATCCGGATTCTAGATCCGGATTTGGATTTTTCACAATTTTAAATATTACGTCAAAACAAATTAAAGGATTTTGACGAAATTTCCATCAAACCTAAATCTTAGACCATGGGTAAATCCATTAACTTTTGGAGATATTCCGGATCCGGATTCTATATCCGGATTTATTTGTGTGCCTGTCTGTCTTTCTGTCTGTGGAGACGATTACGTCAAAACTACTCGACTGATTCTGACGAAATTTTCACCACAGATAGATCTAAGATCATGGATGGTCCCATTAAATTTTGGAGATGAACTGGATCCTGATCTGGATTCTAAATCCTGATTTGTATTTTTCGCCATTTTAAGGAACGTCGAAACAAAAGGACGGATTTTGACGAAATGGTCCCCACAGATACATCATAGGCCATGGAGGACTCAAATGAAATTCGGTGATGATCCAGATCCGCATTCAGGATCAGGATCAGGATCAGCAAGTTGGATCAGGTTCAAATCGAATGTTTCTCTTTTGTGTCAACGTCATCCTTTGGTGGAGGTCAGAAATCTCTGATTGCTCTTGTTTGATTTGCTCCATGGTTTGGTTGCCAACATATCTTCTTCATCTACTAACTTACTTTTTTCCCCTATCCACTGATAAACTGGTTTTGCTTTGTATTCGGGTTACAGTGATCTAATATTTTATTCCATATATTTTTCGTTTGTTTTATGTTTTCTGGCATTCTTGACTAGTGGCGTTGTATTTTGTAATGATGAAGTTGATCCTTATTGGTTTTTCAAATTGGGAGGACTGGTAAAACATGAGAGGGGGTGGGGGTTGGCTTTGTGGTGAGGCTTGTATTTCTTCTGTTGATTGATCTGTGTTTTATACCTTCTGATAAAGGAATTGGTGAGTTTGAGTTCGAGTAGGGTTAATTTCTGATGAGTCGTGTTCTGAGCTTTCTGCTGTGCTCTTCATGTTGTGTTGCATCCTGCATATCCTGCAGTATATCCTGAGTTGCTTTAAATTCGCCTGCTCTGTCGCTCGTTCCTCTTCGTGGTGTTTTCTACCTCATTGTTTCTCCACAGAAATGCACTGTTGGTTTTATTATCCGCTAATATCTTGCTTTAGGGTACACTCGGGCGCACTAATCTATCTTATTTCTCTTCCTCTTGTTTTGTTAAAGTTTTTATAGTTTATATAGGAAGTATTTATTTCAATTTCAATATTGTTACTGTTCTTGAAATATTTTATTTTTCGTTGTTTTCTTTCCTCACTAGGCTATTTTCCTTGTTAGGGCCCCCTGGCTTATAGCATCCTGCTTTTCCAACTAGGGTTGTAGCTTAGCAAGTAATAATAATAATAATAATAATAATAATAATAATATGCTGTTTATTAAAGAGTAGAATCATTGTTGGCGTAGCCCCAGCTTTATTGCTATATTTGTTACTGTCACAATTCTTGTCGTCGTCTTGTCTGTTGGTTAGGAGGCTATTTGCATTAACCTGACAATTCCTTGTATTAATAGCTGTTATTTTGGCGTAACTTGTATCGTTGTTTTTAGTGGATGTTGGATCTGTTCTCCTTTATCTTTTGAATTTTCTTCTAATTAGATCCTTCCTCACTTGGCGTTTCGCTGCTAAAGTTCCATTATTATTATTATTATTATTATCATTATTATTATAATTATTATTATTATTGTTATTATTATTAAATGCTAAGCTACAACCCTAGTTGGAAAAGCAGAATGCTATAAGCCTAGTGGCCCCAACAGGGAAAATAGCCCAGCGAGGAGAGGAAACAAGGAAAAATAAAACATTTTAAGAAGAGCAACAACATTAAAATAAATAATGCTGATTACAGTTGACACGTCTTTGTATTTTCTGCAAATCCCTTCTGTGTATATGATGAGCATTCAGAGCATATTTTGAACTTTTTATCTTTAGAACATTCCTTATACAAATGCTTTTAATAATGGCATTTATAACCAAATGATAATTTTACAAACATATCTTGTTCAATATATTGACTTGGGATGTATTGGGAGGGTATAATGAGGCCTCCTTCTATGGTTCGCTTTGCCGTCTTCGGTGTTTAAAACTTTATTTTCATAATGTGGGAATTTTTAGGTATTTTTATCACCTCATCCACTTTATTATTATTATTATTATTATTATTATTAGCCAATCTACAGCCCTAGTTGGAAAAGCAAGATGCTTTAAGCCCAAGGGCTCCAACAGGGAAAAATAGCCCGGTGAGGAAAGGAACAAGGAAATAAATGATATAAAAAATAATGAAAAATGAAAATACAATATTTAAAAAAAAACATTAACATTAAAACAGACCTTTCATATATAAACTATAAAAAGATTTATGACAGCCTGTTCAACATAAAAACAATTGCTGTAACTTTGAACTTTTGAAGTTCTACTGATTCAACTACCCGATTAGGAAGATCATTCCACAATCACATTCCTTCTCAATGCTTCAAGTTCTTTTCTAATTTCTGTCGTTGTTTCGTCAACATGTTTTGCTACTATAGCTTTCATGGCATTATATTCTGGGTGGTCTATTGGAAACGTCCCTGCCTGGCGGTTGCCGGACTTGGGTTCGAGTCCCGCTTAAGCTCGATAGTTTCTTGTAGTGTCTGCAACCTCACCATTCTTATGAGTTAAGGATGGGGATTTGGGGAGTATACAGTTCTACCTGCTGAATCGTCAGCAGCCATTGCCTGACCCTCCCTGGTCTTAGTTTGAGTGAAGAGGGGCTTTGGCGCTGTTCATATGTACAGTATATATGGTTAGTGTCTAGGTCATTGTCTTGCTAGCTAGGGCATTGTCAGTGTACCTTCATGAGCGGACTTTAAACCTTTACTCTGTTCTTTTAGGAAAAACAGCCTCGCTCTCCTTCTTTAATATATTATCTGAGTGATCTTCGTCTACATTAACCAAGAATGCTGAGTTAGCGCGGGTTACTTCGTAAACTCTGCCCTCACTGCGTATGCAGAAAATTCCACCCAAACTACGGACTCGAAAACAAACGATCTTACCATGAAGGAAATGATCTAGCGAAGAATGTAGTATCAATTAAGTTAAGGCTTCCAACACTGAGAAAATGACATACGCTGACAAAGATAAAAAACTCTACTATACTCAATTTTTTTAATGAGGCGCATTTGCACTGACACGCAGCGATACCTTTTTAGCTCGGAAAAGTTTCCTGATCGCTGATTGGTTAGAATTATCTTGTGCGACCAATCAGCGAACAGGAAACTTTTCCGAGCTAAAAGGGCACCCCTACGAGTCGTTGCAAATCTGCCTGACTAAAAAGAATGCACTATAGTATATAGATTAACTAAAACTGGTAGGAAAACTGATATTGAAAATGCACTTGAGGATATGCCAATGCTTAATACGAGGAAAACTTCAAATGGAAATATTGCTGTAAATTTTGGTGATTAAAAAATCAGTGATGAAGCAGCAAACAAGATTCAAACCATAGCTTCCAAGACTGAAAAAAGAAAAATTGGAAATTAAAACACAAAATAATGATATGCAATGTATACAATGATGAAGATCAAGTAGTAAATCCTTTGATTCAAAGTAATCGATGTCTGAACCAGATTCAAAACGTAGAACAGAAGATAAGTCTGGCATTCAGAAAAAAAAGTGCTGCACTTCTTCTTCTTCTTCTTCTTCTTCTTCTTCTTCTTCTATTAACGTGCTTGTTTCCCATTTTTGTATAGGGTAAGCACGGTTGCCTTTTTTTTGAAACACCCACTATTTGCTGAAATGTGATCCTGAAGTTTATAAGGTTATCTATGATAATGGTGACAAAGTTATATTGTAATGGGGGTACTTATAAGATACGTGATAAGCACCACTTGATCACCTGCTACCACTCAAAGGTATGGGCATTTTGAAAAAGATTACAAGTTGAAGACTGTTGATAAAGTGTGCGGGTAGTGTTCAGGAAATCACGCCACCAAGGATCGTGACTCACAACGGATAAAATGTATAAACCTCACTAAGTTCAACAAATCAGATGATCATATTGTCAATTCAAGAAATTGCAAAGAGATTAGCAGAAAATGCGGATCATGGATACTAAAGGTGTTTTAAATAGCGGTTATGAAAATATTGAATCTGATGGTAATGAAATAAATCGCATTTGAGAATTGATAAATGAGAAATATTTCGTTCAAGAAGAAACTGAGGACTTACTTGTTCTCTAAGTATTTCAGTAACGTGGATTTGACAGTAAACACCCCAGTTATGCAGTATGATATGCAAAATACCTAAGAATGTACAGTATACGATATATTAACTTTGTAGGTCCTGTTGTGAATCGGGTTCCCATACATACTAGGACCAAGAGAGCAGGCCTTATGTAAAGTAATATTGTCTATACATTCCCATTGCACGAGGCGTCTTGACACGTTAACAAAAAGGCCGGGACTGTGGTCTTGTAACTTGATCTTTATTTTGTATCATAGCATTAATTTTCTTGAAGTTTTGTCACAAAAAAAAATGTGACTGGAAGAAAGGCCAGAACGATTCTAATAACCTACAGTAAGGAAAGATGTTAAAAAACTTCAGGAGTTTCCCTCGAGTACTAGGGATTTATGAAAACACGTCTTACCCCTAATGGTGTTGGAGGCAGATTGTGGTGTCAAATAAGATAGAAGCATATCATATTATACACGCATGCACACACATTACAGTATATATATATAAATATATATATATATATATATATATATATATATATATATATATATATATGTATATATATATACTGTATATATAATATATATATATATATATATATATATATATATATATATATATATATATATATATATATATATATATATATATGAAAGTAACCTATGCAATAGCGAGAGTAGGTTGTTGAAGTCAAAAACCAAAAACCAAAGGAAAAGTGCATCGTCTCTAGTTACAGCTTACAAGTCACAACGAAGAATACGAGACACCGGAAGAAGTGGGAAATTTATGATCTTCTGAAAGGACATAAGCCAGAGCCAAAGGTTGGTGCAAGGAGGTTAAACCTCCTTGGGTTGGCGACCCTTTGTGGCTTTGTCAGTGGAGAGAGAGAGAGAGAGAGAGAGAGAGAGAGAGAGAGAGAGAGAGAGAGAGAGAGAGAGAGAGAGAGGGAACAGGCTTTTTTTCAAGTTAGGCTTATCCACCTTGTATTTGTCAACATTTGATGTGGCACTTATAACATAAGATTCTGCCAACGTCTCTGCATGGTATTCACCAAACGGGGTTTCGAGTCCCGCTCAAACTCGTAAGTTCATTTGGTTGCTGCAACTTGCTATCCTTGTGGGATAAGGACGGTGGTTTGGGGGAGCCTATAGGTCTACTTGCTGAATCATCAATAGCCATTGTCTGGCCCTAGCTTGGGCGCTGATCATATGTATATATGGTCAGTCTCTAGGGCATTGTCTTGCTAGGGCGTTGTCACTGTCCCTTGCCTCTGCCATTCATGAGTGGCCTTTAAGAAACCTTTAATGCTGATGTAGGCATATAGACATAGACCGAGGACTGGAGATAGTTTTTTTTATGAAAGATCTATTTTAATGTTGACACTGTTCTTAAAATATGTTTATTTTAATTGTTCATTACTTCTCTTGAAGTTTATTTACTTCTTTATTCCCTTTTCTCACTGGGCTATTTTTGCTGTTGGACCCCTTGGGCTGAGAAGATCCTTCATTTCAAACTTGGGTTGTAGTTTAGCTTGTGATAATAATAATAATAATAATAATAATAATAATAATGAAAGTGGGAGGATCTAAAATCTTATAGACGGTGGTCGAACGATAGGGACAAATACTCGTGAACATGGGTGTCTAAAAGACATCTACAGCCTAGTCTTGTTGTTGAAAGTGACCACCGTTAATAATATCAGGGTTTCATCGAACACGTTATTTCCCTATGGATTTTACTATCAGGTAAGCTTGTATGTATGTATGTATGTATGGATGGATGTATGTAGGCCTACAGTTTTGTTTGAATCCATCAGGTACGACAATGATATGTTTCTGAGTTCAATCCCTGCTCAGGTTAAAGGATCAGTTTGGTATAAAGGTTTAAGGATACTCATGAATGACAGAGGCCAGGGACAATGACATTGCCCTAGCTAATTGGTCAATATCCTAGAGACTGACCATATGTGCATATGATTAGCGCCTAAGGAGGGCTAGGCAATGGCTGCCGATGACTGAACAGGTAGACCTATATAGGCCCCCTCAATCCCCACATCCTTAGCTCACAAGGATAATGAGGTTGCAGACACCAAGGTATAAAGAATACCTTGGCAGACACTACAAGAACCCATCGAGTTTGAGCGGGACTCGAACTCCAGTCTGGCTAGCGCCGTGCAGGCATGCTTCCAGTAGGATTTTTCTCTTTTTTCGTACTATGTTAGTGCCTGGGAAGCCACTCAGTGTCCAAGTGTAGCTGCGGGAAAATCAAACAAAGTGAACAAAGTACCGGAGAGCAAAAAATAGAAAACCAGAACGACACCATTTAAGATATACTAAAAGAATACACACATAGATGTCGTAGATATATATTCTTGCATTGATACGAAAAAAAAATGGGAAATATGTGTAAAACTAGATCCCTCACACCAAATCTTCCACCGATGTATATAATACTCTTTAATATAACGATCATTATATATTGTGTATGTACCCAGACATGGAGAAGGTATATAGAATTAAAGAAAAAACACAAACATTAAAGATAAACTGTCGCCAAAAAAGACATAGAAACAACCCTATAATTTTTATATGTACTTATTTTCTAGTTTTAATTTAATTCAATTCCATACATAATCATCATCTCTGGCTGTTGAAGCAAAGAGCCTCGATTAGATTTCGTCAGTCGTCTCTATCTTGAGCTTTTAAATAGGCCTATATGTAAAAGCTCAAGATACTTCATGTTGCATAGTCCACATGTAGGTCTGGGTCTTCCAACTCTTCAGGTGCTTTGTAGAATCCATTTAATAGTTTGATGTACTAATCTCCCTTGGGGACTGCAAAGAGCATACTCAACCCATCTCCATCTAGCCTACCGCTCACCCTGATGTCATCCACATATGGCACTCGAGTAATCTCTCTTATAGTTACCTTTCTAATCCTGTCTTGCCATTCAACTCCTAATATTCCTCAGAGGGCTTTGCTCTCAAATCTACAAAATCTGTTGGATTTCGTTTCATTGTCATACCATGACTCATGTCCACATTGTAACACAGATCTCACTAAACTGATATGTTGTAGGCGTAGGCGATGGTGATGAAAACCACAATTTTATTTATATAAAGGCACAATTTTCTTACTATTAAGTCTTATATTTATTATTTTACATTATGTTTACCTTGTAAATTCTTCTTATTACGTTTTCAGCATGAACATTTTTTATTTGCATAATGATTAAGGTTCGTCGTGAAACACATGAAAATATTCTTCTCTACCATCTGTGTTTTTGTGTAGTTTCTCATTCATGCTCTCGTTTTCTCCGTCAATTCTCCACAATATCAAACATAGTTTATTATTTTTCAATTATTTTCTTAAGTTTTAATTTAGGAAACAGCCCCACTTGACCTCCGGGTGAACCTCATATCAAGTGTTTACTCTATGGGTAATGGGAGACGTGATAACGAAGCAGTTTTCATAAGATAAGTGTTGTATTACTAGAAAGGTTTTCTTACCTCACAGTTTAAAGGTTTAAAGGCCGCTTATGAATTGCAGAGGCTAGGGACAGGGACATTGCCCTTTCAAGCAGGACAATGCCCTAGAGACTGACCATATTTCATATGAGCAGAGCCGAAGCCCCCTCTCCACCCTAGCTAGTCCCAAGGAGGGCCAGGCAATGGCTGCTGATGACTCAGCAGATAGACCTATAGGCTTCCCGAAACACCCCAGCCTTAGCTCACAAGGATGGTAAAGATGCAGACACTAAAGGTGCTAACGAGTGTGAGCGGGACTCGAACCCCCGTCTGGCAAACACCAGGCAGAGACGTTACCAATCTTGTAACGAACATTTTTAAAAGCCTTGAATATTAGTTTATAATAAACAGATGATTTCTTTGTATTATCATGATTCTTAGTAACGTATGTCTGTAGGCCTACTCTAATTTTACATTTTAGAATTACATTCATTCACATTCATTTAATTATATACCGTAAAGAACACATGGCAGGGATTAATTAAGAATTAAAATACTGGCTAATAGTTTTCCAATACATGTTTATGAAAATTAAAACATGAACAAATATCTTTATTGGGTCGAAAATTAATCTAGATAATGTAACAATTGTTTATAATTGTTTTCTTATGCAGGTGTTATGACACGATTTAGGAATGAGTCCTACGGAATATATATATATATATATATATATATATATATATATATATATATATATATATATATATACTGTATATATTTATATATATGGAGTGTGTGTGCGTGTGTGTAAGTAGATTCATTTCCCCCTTTTTAATGCTTCACAGACGACAATTTTCAAAAGTCCAATTGATAAGATTGCTTTTCCTGTTGTCCGAACTTTGCTTGAAAGTCGACGAAAACAGAAAACAGACAAACTTGCAATCTGCCATGTCCGTGTTGTGGCTTAGACTGTAGAATTAGAATTATCTCCCCCCCCCCCTCTTTACATATTTAATATATTTGTTAATAGACTATCATGAAATGCCATACATTCACTTACATTCTCTCATAATTTTACCCTCTATAACGACCTTGAAATTGAAAATAATATTAATTATATACAATACATACTGCAACAATCTTTTTTTTCCAATCACAGTTGCAAAGATAAAGGAAATCAATAGGCCTACTCGGAAATTGACGAACCTTTGAACCTTTCGGCAGAGGCAAGGGGCAGTGATATTGCCCTATCAAGCAGGACAATGCCCTAGAGAATTCCCATATTACATATGATTAGCGCCAAAGGCCCCTTTCCACCCAAGCTAGGACCAAGGAGAGCCAGGCAATGGCTGCTGATGACTTGACAGATAGGCCTATAGGCTCCCTGTTATGATCTTAAAATCGTTACAGGTTCTTATGATAGTTAAAAATAAAATGGTACGACAACAGCCAAGTAAAACACGGGAA
>NC_090763.1:16774136-16781636 GCF_036898095.1 Palaemon carinicauda
TATGGTCGTCACGAATGAGTTACAATATGCTTAGACGCTGATTATTTGATTATTAATATTCCCTCGTGCTTCCAAGATATATTTAAGAATTATTATAAATGTTTCTTAACAATGTATTTTCCATAGTTTCTTTTTTATCGATCATATTTGCTTAGCACATTAATAAATTAGATCACCTGAATATTTTATAACTGCAGATTCAGATTTGTTGGCGTCTATATAAGTATAAACTTGACTACACTAAATAATTTGTCTTACCCAAGATTGGTACAACTGCCCTTACTTGAGTAGTTTCCCCTGTAATATCTCAATAGTTCGTTTTCTCTTTAGTATTTAGATAAGGGATGGGAAGCATATTGAATTTTATGTAATACAGCATCCATTTTCTTCCATGTTATTTCAGGCCAGGGCTAATTTTCATAGAGCATTTTAGATTAAACAGTTAACGAGTGTCTATAGTAAACAAAAGATTTGAGAACCTTTTGGGCCATTATTACTGAGGTTGCAGCATTTTATGATGGCTTGCATGTAATTTAGATTAAAACTTCTAAATATGGGTTAAAGGAATTAATGATTATGTAATTTATGACGTAAAATGATTGTAACTACAATCTTATGATCAACAATAAGGGGGATTAAGTGTTAGATAACTTGGCAGACAAGATTAACCTTAGCCTATATAAACATCAATCGTGTGTGCATCTTGAATATTTCACATATTTCGACGAAAGATGGAGTGTTTGAACATTTCCAAAGATTAAAGAAAGATTTTATGAATGAATAAAGGTATAAAGAGGGAAAAGGATAGACTATAGGAAAATTAATATGCAGTTACCTGTCGTTCATAATATGATAAGTCAATGGGCTTACAAAAATATTACTAAAGATGGAGTAAAAGACAAGAATGGATGTAAAAGATGACCAGAGAATGAAAAACTGAATAACGGTAGAAAAGTGGGAGTAAATTCAAATTGATATGAATATTACAATCAAACTACAACCCTATATAGTTAAAAAGAGCAGGATGCTACAAGTCCAATGGCTTCAACAGGGAAAATATCCCAGTGATGAAAGGAAATAAATATATAAATTATATGCGTTTAAGACACGAATAGAAGCAATGCAGAAATGTATGCAAGGTTAAAAAGAATAAGTAAAGACTGGAGGGCAACCCCATAAACTCAATTTAGTCTCAATAGTTATTTTTTTTTTTTTTAATGTTAAATGAGTATCCCAGCACGGGTTAAGTCTTTTATCAAGCTCTTTTGACTTTCAGAAACTGGGTTTTATTCTTTATTTTCTTCACAGAAAATAAAAGACATTCAGCATGTATTTTATCTCCCCATTTTATCTCCCCATTTTCAGTGGCACTAACGCATAAAATAAAATTTTCTATCTAAATTTGTCTCTCTTGCTTATTGTTCTTAGCCACAGGACTTGGTTCTTAATTGCTAGAACCGGAACAAAGCAATTGAGATTGTCATTGTTTGTATTCTTGCATCAGATATTTAACAAATATCATTGCATTTTTTTTTATCAGTAAAGACAAGAGCATCATCTTCTTGGTTCAAATTTTAGGGGCATGAGTGAGAGGAAGGAAGGTGAAATGTTTGTACCCCACCTTACAATTACCGGTACTTATAATTTCCTTATCTTTTATTATGAAATACACATTTACAATATTACAATTTATAACATATATACATCATTGTATATTTACATAGATTAATTTTCTATTTTACATATAGTGTTGTGATTTTCACCAGTTTCTTAAATCTGCCCGATGTACTGGGCGGATCGCAAGGCCTTGAAGAGGCGAGATTCCCAAAACCTTTCAGGAGTCAACTAAAAATACGGCGACAAAATTACCATTTTATTATAAAAATAAACTCTGATACAAGACAAACAACATTCTTAAGCATTCACAAGACTTAATGAAAAACAAGGCTGACTCTTGGTAATGTAACACGTGCTCTTCAAGCACAAAGTCCACACCGGACTCATTAACAAACTGAAAATAGTGCCAATTCGAATTCAATACACAACGAATCACACACCAAATATCCCTATTCTCATTTAACTCAGGATTCAGATCCCCAAACACAAGGATCTCTACATTAAACTGCGATATAAAAACTACATGTCTTGCACACAAACTTATACTACAACCAACCTGGTACACGAGGTAGAGAGAAGAGAACAAATTAATAAAGGACTTATCTTTAGGGGGGACGATGAAGCAAAGAGGCCGAGTGAGGCTCAGCAGCTTCGAAGAAAAGTTCGTTTTCCCGCGTTAACTAAAGTTTCCTTAGCAAAGTGGAGGGAAATCTTAGTTTATTTCTTTGCAAGGGGTTTGACAATGCCTTTTTATTTACTACAAGATCGCAAAACAGTTAAGGCTTTTCTTTAAACACAAGGGAAAGCTTAAGGCTTCGGCTGAGGGCCAGAATTTGACCATATCCAATGACTTGGAAAGTCATTGACACTAAACACATACATAAGACATTTTTGTCATGTTGCCTCAATTTTACGTTAGATTCATCATTGATGTATCATAAACAGACAATTTCCACAACACTCGCTCCTTCCCCACCAGGTGGTTAAGATTTAAGTTCCAATACAGTCGTGTATTAAACCTCAAGTCTTTCGCCCGCGAGATCCCCCAGCCTTGCCCTCATTTGACGAAACGTTCATGAAGTCAAATGGCGGGACTTTCGAATGGCCAGTTCGAAAATTCCCGACATATAGTGTATTTACAACTGAAATTTTTACTATTTTATTGATATTTGGTAGCAATTTATTAGGTATTCCTTAAATTTCTATGCATAGCCGTTTAGGTGTTGCTACCATTTCATTAATGACTCGATTTGATTTTCATTCTTATCCTTATTTCCTAATTATAGTTTTTTTTTCTCCCAAAATTCTTCGTCTTCGATAAACTTACTATTTCTCATCCTGGTCCTTTCTTATTATTCTTTTTAATTCTTATCTTTTACTACTATTTCTCATCCACAGTACAAAACATACTTCGGGTTTCATTACCAACTTCGCTGGAGGAAAATCATAATTTACCAAAATAGTGATAACAATGCTTATGAGTAATTGTTAAAGGTATTAACACTCGACAGGAAATTCTATTTCTATAGTCTTATTGTTTTAGCGTGACTGAATGAAACACTGCTAAATGTCTCTCTTCAGAGTTACTTCTCGTATAGTTTATCTATTACCTTATTTCCTATCTCAACCGACCCACACACTCACACACACACACACACACACACACACACATATATATATATATATATATATATATATATATATATATATATATATATATAGACACATTATATATTATAATATATACTATACACAAATACACACACACACACACACACACACACACACATATATATATATATATATATATATATATATATATAATGTATATATATAAATATAGTATATAAACTCCTCAAATGTATATGCCTATATAATGTGCGTATTTTAGTATGAAGAATGTTAATTACCATAAACGGATCAGTGAAAGAATATTTAGTATAATTACCTAACAACCAAAGCTGTCATAACAGAAATGAATACACCACAATGCAATAGTTTGGCAGCATAGAGGCTTTGGTCCGTATTGTTACGTATATGGATATAAATATTCTCTTTATGAGAGTGACTACATACTTTATTCATGGAGAGAGAGAGAGAGAGAGAGAGAGAGAGAGAGAGAGAGAGAGAGAGAGAGAGAGAGTTCTTCAACTTACGTATATCATGACATGTTGAACCTCAAGGTCGTAATAGAACACACGAACTTGTTTGTTGAAAGAACTCTCTCTCTCTCTCTCTCTCTCGCTCATGTAAACGTTAAGCATGGGTGGATTTACAGAAAATCTGTTTAATTTTCTTATCTTAATAACATATAAAAACAAAAAGTATATTTTTCTTGTCTTTGCTCAGCGTCTGTTGTCGAGGGAAATTTTCCCTGACGAACTAAGAGGAAAATGAAAGATTTGAACATTGCAAAATAGAATATGTTTATTTGACTTCACCGTGATATTTACCTTTATATAAAAAAATTATGGTTAAACAGCATACTATTTCATACCATGGTTAGATACATAACTGCTCTCACTTTTTAATATGTTGCTAGAAATTATTCGTTTGTGAAAAGAAAACGATGAAAAGAAACGGGCAAGAAGAAGAATACGATTTCAATAGGTTATCAATCGGTCAAGTCCTTTGTTCGATGTTTCAGGGTGATAAAGTGAACAAAGAACCTTATGATATATCATCTGGAGTAGACCCAGAGTGCGCAGTAACCTGCTTTTGATGATCCAAGCAGCTCTTCTTCTCTAGTCTTGGGTAGGGCCATAGCCTCTGTACCATGGTCTTCCACTGTCTTGGGTTAGAATTCTCTTGCTTGAGGGTACACTCGGGCACACTATTCTATCTTATTTCTCTTCCTCTTGTTTTGTTTCAAGTTTTTATAGTTTATATAATAGATATTTAGTTTAATGATGTTACGTTTGTTAAAATATTTTATTTTTCATTGTTTCATTTCCTCACTGGGCTATTTTCCCTGTTGTTGCCCGTGGGCTTATAGCATCCTGCTTTTCCAACTAGGGTTGTAGCTTAGCAAATAATAGTAATAATAATAATGATAATAATAATAATAATAATAATAATAATAATATCCTTGATTTCTTTTAATGAGACGCATTTACACAGACTCAAGGTTGTCCTTTTAGCTCGGAAGTTTCCTATTAGCTGATTGGTTGGACAAAATAATTCTAACCAATCAGCGATCAGGAAACTTTTCCTAGTTAAAAGTTCACCTCGGCGAGTCGGTGCAAATCCGCCTCATTAAAAAAAAATGAGTTGTCTAGGGAGCTGAATTTACATTTTAGTATAATTATCAACGTTTTTAATTATCTTTTTTTTTTTTTTACTTCATTAGTCCCACTGTATGGCAGCGACGGCCGCTCAAGTCTACTTCTTCCATGTATTTCTATTCCTTGTATCTTCTTCACCCAACCATATTATTATTATTATTATTATTATTATTATTATTATTATTACAAGCAAAGCTATGACCCTACTTGGAAAAGCAAGATGACATAGGCCCAAGGGCTCCAATACGGAAAAATAGTCCCGTAAGCAAAGGAAACAAGGGAACAAAAAAAAATCTACAAGAGAAGTAATAAACAATCAAAATAGAATTTTTAATAACAGTGATAACATTAAATTCGATCTTTCATAATAAATTGTAAAAACTTAGAAAAAAAACAAGAGGAAGAGAAATAAGATAGAATAGCGTACTCTCAAACAAGAGAACTCTAAACAAAGACAGTGGAAGGCCATGGCGCAGAGGCTATGGCACTACCCAAGACTAGAGAATAATGGTTTAATTTTGGAGTGTCATTCTTCTAGAACAGCTGCTTAGCCATACTAATCCCTACTTGATGAAAACAAAGGCTTTTTGTAAACATCCCTGCCTGACAACCTGTTGGGCGGGAGTTCGAGACAGGCTCCAATTAGATAGAATCTAGTGGTGTCTGCACCTTCGCTATCCTTGTGAGCTATTGATAAGGGGTTTGGGGAGTCTATAGGTCTACAGTCATTGTGCATGTATGGTCAGTCGCTAAGACATTGCAATGTCCCTTATCTCTGCACATTCATGAGTAACCTTTGAATAAGGGAGGAGTTTAAAGTTGCTCATGAATGGCAGAGGCAAAGGACAGTGACGTCGCCCTATCAAGCAGGACAATGCCCTAGGCTATAGACTGACCATATATATGATCAGTGCTCATGCTCCAAGCTATGACCAATTGGCAAGAACGACCATACAATAGTTGCTGATAACTCAGCAGGTAGACTTATAGGCTCCCCAAAACACCCCATCCTTAGCTCACAGGGATAGCAAGGTTGCAGTGACCAAAGGAACTATCGAGGTTGAGCGGGACACTAACCCCAGTCTGGCGTTCACCAGTCAGGGACATTACCACATCGGCCTCCACAACGTGGTGCGCATTATAACACTAGGTATTACTTTTTTTTTTTTTTTTTAGAAAACGTTACTTTAAATGAGTATATTTTTATAATAATAATAATAATAATAATAATAATAATAATAATATGTTTTTATTCTTACGGGAAACACTTATTTCCTTTGTTTGCAGTTCCGTAGGCTGTATATAGTACAGCGAGTACAGAGTAGGCTATTATCAAGTAGTGTACTGTAGTCACTGCTTATACAGTACGTACTGTATTTGTAGCATCCTTTCCGGTCCTATATTATAGGTGCGCTCACTACATATCATTCTACTTTTTTTCTTTTTTTTTTATTCATCTAGCTGTGCAAACTCTTTTATTCCTACTGTGTGGGACCTCCAAGGGCATAGTGTCCAAATTCATATATCCAATCTATCGTAAATGATAGTAATAGCGAGAGAAGAATGCCTCTTCATGGATTTTTGTAAAATTTTAGATATCATTCAAATGTCATGCATTTTTTGCTTGACACTATAATCGCGTGGAATATACGTCGTCTATTATCATGAAGTCTGATAATTACCTATATTTGTATGATCAGGCAACCGGTCCCTTAATGTAGGGATAGCGGCGTGAAAGAAGAAGTAAGATAACATTATCTTTTATCGATTCTGCAAAAGAACTTTATACGGCTGGCATTGCAACCGAACAGCTGATCTCATAACAGTGGCACTGCGCTGCGCGGTAAACAACTCGTACGTACGTTTCACACTTACACAATCTTTGTTTCGGTTGCCATTTGGTAGCCATTGCAAATCAGTGTTTACGTCTTTTCCCGTTCGTCTAAGCTGATGTTCAAGTTATTCGTCCATTTTTTCATCACCAAGAGTTGACATCTACGTTATCTATTTAAGGTAAGCCTTGTTTCACTGCATTGCAACAGCAACGTAGGCTATTTCCTTCCCCTCTCTCGACATTTCTCCCCAACCGTTTCGTTACTCACGTAACCTGTAGCCTAGTCATGATCACGCCCTTCAGATATTGGTAATTTACTTTGGAGTATGCATACCCTGGTCAAAATAACCATGAGTAGCATATATACCGCATTATACGTTATCGTTCCATAACCATTAACAATGTGAAGGAAGAAACAAGGGATTTTACAGAGTTGTGAACTGTGAGGATGAAATTCACTTGTAAATAACTCTTGGTAATTCTCACATGATCATGCTATTTTGAAAGATCTTTGACGTCATTGTTCTGTATACTATATACGGATAATAAAGGTAATTGTTCATGATGTGGTGCTGTAGTATCCTGTAGAGATTGCTGTAGTATCCTGTAGAGAGAAGTTTACCTTTTGATAATGTTTTCTTATTTCACTATATATTATGAGTTCATTACACACAGCTGTAATGCAGATTTATCACTGATATCTATTACTGCGGAAGTTTTGCTAACAAATACTCTAAAAAGGTGTCTGGTCAAAAACTTCCCACA
>NC_090763.1:16789136-16791636 GCF_036898095.1 Palaemon carinicauda
AGGGGTTTTCATGTCAATGCATAATAATAGTTGTTGGCTCAACTAATTTTATGCCAGTTACATTCAATGTAGCTTTATTGTTTTTCATTTCCCTACGAAGTTTTTTTTTTTTTCAGGAGTCGATGTTTAGGTTACCGGTAAATACAGATTACATACAAGACATTTATTCACAAGAATGTTTATTATAATAAAAAATGAGATACATTTATGTATATATATAAATGAAAAACAAACTTAACAGATGTCTGTTCGTGCTGAATATCTAAAACCAATAGCCTTCAAAAACTGATATCGATTATGTTCCCCTTCCTGCATCTTGTTGAATTGATCCATTAGATAAGTAGTCTTTTCTCTCTCGCTTCGTCTTAGAACTGCAGGTGTGCCAAGCCCTCGCAATTTAACTGAGGCCTATTTTCTGAATTTTTCTCCACCAGCTTTGGCCTAGATGGAATCTACAACACTGTATTATTACATTTGGGAATATAGACCTAAATGCATTATGCATAGCTACTTCAAAATCAATGTGAACGAGACTAGGTTTAAATTCAAGATTTCTATCTGTACACAAGGTGGAGATCATGCTAAGCAATGTAGAGTAAATTTCTTCGGATTTCGATGGTAATAAAGCAAACACAAGAGGTACATAGTGTCCCAGATTAAATCCATGAATAGTGTACAATTGCTCAAAATATTTTGGACAGCACTTGAAAGTTCCGTCCACAAAAATTTCACTAACTTTTGTACACAGTGCGAGGAGATTTGAATTGCATGACAATATTATAATTCCATGTTCTTTACTATTAAGCAAACAGAATTTTTCTTTCTTATTAGTTTCCAATTCCATGACGTCAAGAGCATCGTGAACATTCTCTCTAGATTTGGGTAAAGTTGGAAACTTTGTACGTCTTTTCCTGTAGATTGCCATTGTTAAATTTTTCAGATCTTTCACTTCCAGACTTTCGTCATCAACACACTGTAATTCGCTTCGAACTATTTTCATAGGTCTCGTGCTAATGTCATCAAACGCTTTCCTCTTCACAGATGCTCGGATAGCTTGAAGTTCAACTTTTTTGCTTTCTATCTCATGTGAGTGAATACACGTTCCACTGATTATAGTTGTACAGCTATCATCGGTTCTTAGCCTTCCTTTGCAGGTTTTCACTGTACAACGCCATGAAATTTCCGATGATTTAAGAATTCTGTCGATTCTGTATGTATATCCATCGTGAATCAAGGATTTCTTTCCTTTCTCGGTTTCAGATAGTGTGAATTCCATGATGCTAATTTCGGACTAAAAGAGAGAGCTATTGAAACTAACGTATCTTAATTCGAGTGAATGCATCTTATAAACTGTGAACTGTCATGGTGTCCGAAAGTGCTCGTTATCTTATCAAAACCATATGTAATAGGGTAGTTTGACAAGAAATGGCTGAAAGAAAAGAGGGGAAAAGAGGCGCGCAACTGTAATAAATTTCAGCGCGCAATCGTAACACTTCTTAATCCCTAAATGCGCGCAAATGTAATGCGCCCAATTTTAATCGGAAATTCTCCAAAAAAAATCCAGTTTTCAGCCGTATTTCAGTAAAATACAGACAACCGTAATTTTACCCTACTTTGATATTACCTTTTACGGGTCGGTGACCGTAATATCAATATTTTACGTCAATATATCTGTTTTTAGAGCTGTAAAAATGCTAGAATAAATGTTGCCAGGTACATACCGTTTTTAATGGAAATTTTTAACAGTGCACGTCGTCAAAGAAGGGGATTCGACAAAGAAAAAACGCCTTTTCGATAGACAATCTTAATCATTCCAAATTGAAACCAACTTACAGACAGACAGATATTTGGTAAATAGAGGAGAATGAACCAATAAATATCCTGCCATTCTCATAAAACTTGGTTTAATGCCAAATGTAAAAAATGATAGCCGAATACCAGTAATTTCTCAGTTTCTGTCTATCTACATGTTTTAAAGGTTTAAAGGCCGGTCATGAATGGCAAAGGCAAGGGACAGTGACTTGTTTAGAGACTGATCATATATACATATGATCGGCATCCAATCCCCCTCTTCAACCAAGCTAGGACCAGGCAGGGCCAGGCAATGTCTGCTGATGACTCGACATGTAGACCTATAGACTCACGCAAAACCACCTTCATCCTTAGCTGACAAGGCTGGTGTGGTTGCAGACTATAAAGAAACTATCGAGATTGAGCTTATAATTTATCGAAAATCCGAAAATATAATTAATTTATAATTTCAATCGTAAAGGATTGTCTGGAACTCACTTAAAGCAGCTTTGCCTATTGTCCTACTTGCTTGAAGGTAAACTCGGGTATACTATTCTATCTTATTTCTCTTCCTCTTGTTTGTTGAAGTTTTTATATTTCATATAGGAAATATTTATTTTAATGATGTTACTGTTCGTAAAATATTTTATTTTTCCTTGTTTCCTTTCCTCACTGGGCTATTTTCCCTGGGCTTATAGCATCCTGCTTT
>NC_090763.1:16799136-16809136 GCF_036898095.1 Palaemon carinicauda
TATAACGGCAGTCGAAATTAACACATATGCCTATTACAATTCGTGAATAAGCTGAACAAGGCACACATACTACAAACTTGCTTGTTTCTAGAAAAAGATGCTTCTTATAACACCCAAATACCTTACCAGTGTTGTTATAAGACTGATGCCTTCTGTACGTATTTAAGAATCTAGTTTACACACTTCCCGAATATGACACAAACACTTTCAAATTATATTTCCAATCTTACAAAAGCACTTCAAATATTAATTTAGTAAATCTCGAGTGAATTCTTTTGTGGTATTAACCATCTAGAATTTCTATTATGACCCCTCTTCCCTTGATGCCTGTGCACACGTTTATTTCACTGAATTGTCAATCCAGATCTGCCGGAGTAAGAAAACTGCGCGACTGTATTGCAATGCTGCTGTTTCCCATTCTTTTTTGCCTGTATGTCTCATACTACTGACATAAAATCGTCATACCTTTGGTTTTCAGGATCCCCGTTACTGTGAAGGCCTAAAGATCCCTCGTGGATGGAAGAGGCAAGGGACAGGACAATGCCCCAAGAACTGACCATATATACATATGATTAGTGCCCAAGCCTCTATCCGTCAAACTTGGACGAGGTAGAGTCAGGCAATGGCTGCTGATGACTTAGCAGGTAGAATTACAGGCTTCCCCAAAGCTCCCATTCCTGCGTCACTGGGATGGTGATTTTGCAGACACTATTAGAAACTATCCAGCCTTGGTAGGTCTCGAACTTGAGTGCTGCTGAATACCAGGTAAGCATGTTTCCAATAGGCTACCACAAGTGCATTGTTGATATAATGTACGCATTGATATGATTACAACCATATTACCGTTATGTTTCATGTACCTGTAAAACTCTTTGATCTGTGTCTACTGTCATTTTGATGTAGAACCTTATTTCTATCCCATACCATTTATTTATATCACCTTTGCCGTAGACATCTGTACCATTGGAAACTTCCTTACCTGGCGATCTGCTGGACAGTAGATAGAGCCCTGCTGAAAGTAAGTAGTTTCTTGTAGTGTCTACTGTCTGAAACCTCATTATCCTTATGAGCAGATGATTGGGGTTTTTGGGGAGCCTTTAGGTATACCTGCGGAGTCATCAGCAGCCATTGCCTAGCCCTTTCATGTCATAGCTTAGATGGAGAGGGGTCTTGGGCGCTGATCATATGTATATACGGTTAGTCTCTAGGCCTTTGTCACTGTCCTTTGCCGCTGCTATTCACGAGTGACCTTTAAACTCAACCACCTATAGTCCTCCCAATTTCGTACAGCTCAGCTTCGTTCTACATAGCAACAAGAACATTTGCAGAATCCTTATAATGTTCTTATCCTCACAAAGTTCAAGTATTTTCTGGTAGTTCAATCTAGAGTTTTTAATCATTAATTGATGAAAAACTTGATAATTCATGTGTATGGGGACCCTAAATGGCAGCTTTGTATTTTATTATTACCTTCATCAAGTAGAGAATAGATATGTCAGAGGTGAAGAATTATGGTAAATAGAGGCTCATATGTTTAGAAAATTTATTCGTCCTCATATTCAAATGTGTTTTTACTCTCTAACCAAAATGATATATATATATATATATATATATATATATATATATATATATATAGATATATATATATATATATATATATATATATATATATATATATATATATATATATATATATATATATATATATATATATCATAAGGATATGGACAGCCATTAGCAATAAAACATAAACTCCACAAATTATGATTACCGGTATTTTGTTTTATTGTTGATAGCTATCTATGTCCTTATGATATGTAGCCGTAAATAATATGTAACTTTTATTGCATATATATATATATATATATATATATATATATATATATATAAATATATATATATACATATACATATACACATATATACTGTAGGGCTATATATTAGGAGTTCTAATACGATGCATGCAAATATTTAGATCTCTCTCTCTCTCTCTCTCTCTCTCTCTCTCTCTCTCTCTCTCTCTCTCTCTCTCTCAGCCTACTGAATACGTTTGATACTTTAATTGACATTTTCTCAAAGCATTAATTGGTAGAGAAATCAGCCCCCACCCTGCCAGCATGTTATCAAAGTCTGGCATTGTTTGTCCTTGGATGGAATTAGAGCCAACCACAGCTCGAGCTTGTTGGGGTGGGGTGGGGGTGGGGGGATGTTCTCGTACTGTCAACCATCCAGGCGGCTAACGTTTACAACATATCCATGCACTGCATATCAGATCAAAGAAGCAACGAGATTATGTTAATTTGCGAGCGAAGTGAAGTTTGGTGGAGCAAAGGCCATTTCGGGAACGTTGTATAAAGTGATCTGACAAGTGGGAACATAAAGTATAAGATAATAAGGACAAGTAGTAATAGCGAGTACAGGATAGGCAAGGACACGTGATAACAGGACAGGATAGTTGTTTATTATTATTATTATTATTATTATTATTATTATAAGTTAAGCTATAACCCTAGTTGGAAAAGCAAGATGCTACAAGCCCAATGGCTCCAACAGAGAAAAATAGCCCAGTGAGGAAAGGAAATAAACTACAAAAGAAGTAATTGACAAAAATTTAAAATATTTCAAGAACAGTAACAACATTAAATTAGATCTTTTACATATGAAATATAAAAACTTAAAAAACAAGAAGAGAAATAAGATAGAACAGCTTGCCCGAGTGTACCCTCAAGCAAGAGAACTCTAATCCAAGACAGTGGAAGGCCGTGGCACAGAGGTTATGGCACTACTCAAGACTAGAGAACAATGGTTTGATTTTGGAGTGTCCTCCTAGAAGAGCTGCTGATCATAGCTGAAGAGTCTTTTCTACTCTTGCCAAGAGGAAAGTAGCCAATGAACAATTACAGTGCAGTAGTTAACCCCTTGAGGGAAGAAGAATTGTTTGATAACCTCGATGTTGTCTAGTGTATGAGGACAGAGGAGTATGTGCAAAGAATAGGCCAGATTATTCGATGTATGTGTAGGCAAAGACAAAATGACCCGTAATGAGAGAGAGGGATCTAATGTAGTACTCTCTGGAAAGTCAGAGGATCCTGTATCTCTTTTGCGGTAGAATCTCAACGGGAGGCTTGTGCCCTGGCCAACCTACTACCTATAAAGGATAAGGATAAGTGGTAACAGAGATAACAAGATAGGTAAGGACAAGTGGTAATAAGGATAGCGGGATAGGTAAGGACAAGTGGTAACAGAGATACCAGAATAGGTAAGGACAAATGGTAACAGAGATAACAGGATAGGTAAGAACAAGTGGTAACAGAGATAACAGGATAGGTAAGGCCAAGTGGTAACAGAGATAACAGGATAGGTAAAGACAAGTTGTAACAGGCATACCAGGATAGGTGAGGACAAGTGGTAACAGAGATAACAGGATAGGTAAGGACAAATGGTAACAAGAATAGCGGGATAGGTAAGGACAAATGGTAACAGAGATAACAGGATAGGTAAGGACAAGTGGTAACAGAGATAACAAGATAGGTAAGGACAAATGGTAACAAGAATAGCGGGATAGGTAAGGACAAGTGGTAACAGAGATACCAGAATAGGTAAGGAAAAGTGGTAACAAGGATAGCGGGATAGGTAAGGACAAGTGGTAACAAGGATAGCGGGATAGGTAAGGACAAGTGGTAACAGAGATACCAGGATAGGTAAGGACAAATGGTAACAGAGATAACAGGATAGGTAAGGACAAGTGGTAACAGAGATAACAGGATAGGTAAGGCCAAGTGGTAACAGAGATAACAGGATAGGTAAAGACAAGTTGTAATAGACATACCAGGATAGGTGAGGACAAGTGGTAACAGAGATAACAGGATAGGTAAGGACAAATGGTAACAAGAATAGCGGGATAGGTAAGGACAAATGGTAACAGAGATAACAGGATAGGTAAGGACAAGTGGTAACAGAGATAAGATAGGTAAGGACAAATGGTAACAAGAATAGCGGGATAGGTAAGGACTAGTGGTAACAGAGATACCAGGATAGGTAAGGACAAATGGTAACAAAGTTAACAGGATAGGTAAGGACAAGTGGTAACAGAGATACCAGGATAGGTAAGGACAAATAGTTACAGAGATAACAGGATAGGTAAGGACAAGTGGTAACAGAGATAACAGGATAGGTAAGGCCAAGTGGTAACAGAGATAACAGGATAGGCAAGGACAATTGATAACAGAGATAAGATGGGTAAGGACAAGTGGTAACTAAGATAACAGGATAGGTAAGGGCAAGTGATAACAGAAATAACAGGATAGGCAAGGACAAAAAGTAACAGCGTGTACAGAATAGTTAAGGACGTCATTGGTTGATAGTACTTGCCTAGCTTGTACTAAGATTGACTCTAATTTCGTCCTTTGAAGACTTACTTGATATGCAACATAGACTCGGTTGCATCGTCATTCAAGGTTGGAAGAAAATACAGTAATTGTTCATATCAAGAGAAATTGCGCAACTTGTTTTACCTTTTCCTCATTCACTCCCTTATTTTATCCTGTGTATTTTTGCGTATAATTGTGATCCACTGGCGTTCATATTAGACTCCTAGAGTCTGTTGCAAGTGTTAGTTATTTATGAACTTGACTACCATTATTATTATTATTATTATTATTATTATTAGTAGTAGTAGTAGTAGTAGTAGTAGTAGTAGTAGTAGTAGTAGTCATTAGGTAGCTAAGCTACAACCTAAGTTGGAAGAGCAAGTTGCCACGAGCCTCAATTTCGATTATATTGAATGAAGTTAAAAATTTTAAATCTAAATTCAGACTAAGACCTACAACAAAGTCTAACCGGCTGTCTCACAGAAAACAAGAAATTTCTATAGAGTTTTGTAAAGGAAAATAATCTATTAAATCATATTTCCATTATTTGAGTCGAAACGCACTTGAGACTAATGTCAGGGTCTTCTTTGTCGTCGGGGAGCCATTTGTTTAAAACTCTTGTTTTGGTCTCGGCACTCTCGGCTTTCGAGTACTGTATCAATATCTTAACGTTTTGTTTTGTAAGTTAGTGAGTGAGATCGAGGTAAAATTTGTGGCAATACCATAATGCAGTGAGTAAACAGACCTCTTTATTTCTCTTACGCTATTATGGAAAAACCTATTTGTAAGTCATGTACAGTATGCATCTTCCAAGCTGGGTTTTGTGTAGCCCATACTAAGCTGGCTACAGTAGGCTAATCTGAATGGATTACGTTATGCCAAACTATCGTACGTATCTCAAGTGTTATCCTACCTTTGGTTATTATCATTTAATGTTATGGTACAGCGTATTGCTTGTTATTTGTTACCGTAAGTAGGTATATTATGATTTGTTAAAGCTAAACATCACATTTTACGGTATTTGTCATTGGCCTAACCTAACTATGTTAGAGCAACAAATTGCCATTGATTCGAGCAGGTCATGATCATAAGTTATACTTATTTTATTTTCAAAGATTAATGATTTTTTTTCACAATTATTAAGCTCACATATGTGAGTGAAGTATTGTTGACATTATTTATTTATTAATTTTTTGTACATGTCATCGAGCCAGCTGTTTTTGTGGTATGTCAGTGAAGCCAGGCTAACTTTGGCGTTTTGCGGTTGACCAAATATTTGGTTTTCATATAGGTCTGTTAATTTTGTTATTTCCGCCGACATGATCATTATAGCCGTAGTTTTTTCTTTCCTTTTTATCATTTGTATGCGTGCATAGACCAAGGATTTCTGTCAGTTTAGCTTTTATTTTAGTAAACCATGGATACTAAAGATGTCATAAATTGAGGCTAAAAAAAATCCAATTTGAGAATTGATGAGAAATATTTCGTTTAAGAAGAACCTGGGGTCTTTCTTGTTCTCTAAATGCTTCGATAATGTAGATTTGAAAATAAACACCACTTATGCAGTGTGATATGCAAAATACCTAAGAATGTATACAATGTATTTTAATGTAGGTCTTGTAGAGAGTAGGGTTCCCATGCGTGATAAGACATGGAAACAGTCCTTAGAGTAAAGTAAGTTTTCTGAACGTTCGGGAAGCATCCAATTCGATACCGGACGGTACGTGCGCCATCCCCCCTCCCCCACCAAAAAAAAAAAGAAAAAAAAAAACGATGCCATACGCCAGACGTACTAAAGTCCTCTGTTTCACTTTGACTTTGCAAGCACTAACGTTTGACTTGTTTAGTTGCCAACTACCATTAAATCCTCTTACGGGAGAAAACGGGAGCAAGATACGGGAATGTGTGATCCCAGCATAATTCGTCGAGGGTGTTGTTTGGTATTTTTGATGGTGGTGATAATGGATTATTGGAATAGAACCACAGTCTGCTTGAAAGATTGAAAAATGATGAATTAAAAAGAATGGCAGGCATAGCAAGGGTTACAGAGTTGTCCCAACTGAGATATTGTGGGCACGTGTCTAGGATGGGTGCTGGGGAGGAACCTGTTAGGGGGAGAGAGAGAGAGAGAGAGAGAGAGAGAGAGAGAGAGAGAGAGAGAGAGAGAGAGAGAGAGAGAGAGAGAGAGAATCAACGGCGGGAAAGAAGAACTCGGTGATGGTTTACTATTTGCGTTTTACCTGATTTTCGTTAGCTCATGATGTTTATAATTACTGTGTATGGACTGTCGTGTAACTTACACCTTTGCCATTATACCCATGGTTATATATTTCGGTACTTTTGAAAATATTCCTAAATTATGATTAACCCAAAACTTAGATTCATTGTTGGCAGTGCTTGTATAAGACCGAATGTTTGAGGCATCTATCATATTATTAATAATTTATGATTAGCCTTTAGTCAAGTTGCCTCATCTTAAGTATAGTGACTGCAGTATTTTCAATAGTCATAGGCCTACTGCTAATAAACTTGATTTTAAGAATTTATGCTTTTGGATGAAAGTAACTTATAATTTCTTGCTCATCGACCTCAACCTACCGAAATAACTCACCTGTTTTATATTGTTTGATAGCTTATATAAGTCTCTCTTCATTGTTTGATTATGACAAATCCATTTTAATGTAGTTACTGATCTCAAGATATTTTATATTCTTTATTTACTACTTCTCACATAGTTTATTATCTTATTTCCTTTCCTCGCTACGCTCCTTTTCCCTGATAGAGCCTTGAGCTTAGAGCATCCTGCTTCTGCAATTAGTGCTACAGCTTAGTTAATAATAATAATAATAATAATAATAATAATAATAATAATAATGATAATAATAATAATAATAATAAATAATGATAATAATAATATGCGTGGGGAGGTCCCAATGATCGTTTCGAGATCCTCATGGGTACGGGTAGATCCCATGGGCATAGGGTGGTCTCCATTGGCGTAGTGAGATCTTCATGGGTATGGGTAGGTCCCATGGGCATAAGGTAGTCCCCATAGGAGTAGTGAGATCCTTACTATAGTGCTCCCAAACGAAAGTGGCAGTCGAATGACAGTTCTTCTTAATATTTCGTATAGATTTCAAATAATTTCGTACCTTCACGACCTCTCGGTGAGGATACAAGAAAACAATTTGCCCAGCTTGACATTTGTGTAGTAACTGATTTAGCGCGTCGGACTAATCCTGCTCTTCTCTGAGAATGGGTGACCTCTAAATCTTAATCTTTTGATTCTTTCTGTTTTTTCTACTTACAGAGTTTTTCAGTACACTGGAATTTTTTGTAATCCTTTTAAACACACAAACACACACACATACATATATATACGTACATACACACACACACACACACACACACACACATATATATATATATATATATATATATATATATATATATATATGTATATATATACACACACACACACATATATATATATACACATATATACAAATACACACACACATACACACACACACACACATATATATATATATATATATATATATATATATATATATATATATATATATATATATATATGTATGTATATATATAATGCCGTATATCATTTTCACACAGATAAAGATGTAAAATTAATAAAGACACGTGCGCCTTGTTTTTAAATGCATTAGAGACTTTCAATCTATTCCAATTTCTTTTCCATTGGCCACCTGGGATAAATAGCCGAAAAGGGAACTATATCCGGGATAATGACCGACGGAACTGCCCCCCCCCCCTCCCCTCCCCTCCCCCCTTTTAAGACCTTAATCTATCCTCTGCTTTAGGGCTTCTCCAGATAAAATGACCGAAATATTTAAGATTCGATGCGAAAAAATAAGCTCTCAGCTGGGAGGTCGTCATGAGACCTTTAACGAAAGCTTTGATCCCCGAGGGTACTAAAGTATCTGTCCATGGCAGTTTTGCCTCCTTGTTATCTCTTTACTAAACGAGTTGTCTGGCATTGAAGCTGACAATTTATCTGGTACTGAAGTCATTGATTTAACATCTGTATTACACAGTTTAACCAGTACTTAGCTAAGCAGTTTACCTAGTGCTGGACTAAACGATCTATCTAGTACTTATCGAAATTATTTAACTAGTATTTAATTCAACTATTTAGGTAGTAGCCTAATGAGTTATCAGACTAAGTCCTTTGTCCTACAGTGGACTAGGAGTGGCTGCATTTGTTGTTGAATTATCAATAAATAAGCACTGGATACTTGTCAAAGCAAGACGTATCAATCCAATTCCCCATTTTTTTTACGTATCATATGACGTACTTAGAATCATTACCCCCGCAAAGGAGGTTACATTTTCGAGTTGGTTTATTTATTTATTTATCCTGATAAGGATTCTGGATCGGGATTTGCATTTTTCACAATTTTAAAGATTAGGTAAAAAAAAAAATACGAATTTTGACGAAATTTCCACCACAGATAGATCTCAGGACATGGACGACTCCATTAACCTTTGGGGGAGGTCAGAAATCTTTGATTGTTCTTGTTACTTTTATGTCTAGTAAAACACATCCCTTTTGAAGCTATATTGCTGTGACCTTGAAACTCGGACGTACTCGCCTGTGGATGACATTTAAGTACCGAGAGTCACCGAAGAAACATTACTTTACTTACTTTACTTTAAAGTTTCTTGGACCTATTACGTAGGGGAATCCTACTTTATACAGAACCTACACATTCAGTTAATCTTATAAATTCTTAGGTATTTTGCATATCATACTGCATAACTTGTGTTTATTGTCAAATCCACATTATCGAAGCGCTTAGAGAACAGTCTCCAGTTTCATCTTGAACGAACTTTTTTCTTATTTATCAATTCTCGAATTTCAATTGTTTTATTACCCACATAACTGCTTTTTATAACGTCCTTGGAAGCCGATCTGGCCTTCTCCATCATGAGGCTCAATACTACACGGTATTCTAGAAGTTTTATTCCAGCTGTCACCAAGTTGTGGAATGATCTTCCTAATCGGGTAGTTGAATCAGTAGAACTTCAAAAGTTCAAAGTTGCAGCAAATGTTTTTATGTTGACCAGGCTGACATGAGTCTTTTTATAGTTTATATATCAAATATCTGTTTTTGACGTTGTTAATAGTTTATATATGACATATCTATTTTGACGTTGCTAGAATGTGTTTAGAATGATTTATTGTTAATTTGTTCTCTTCATTTATTTATTTCCCTATTTCCTTTCCTCACTGGGCTATTTTTCCCTATTGGAGCCATTGTGCTTGTAGCATCGTGCTTTTCCAACTAGGGTTGTAGTTTGGCTAGTAATGCTAATAATAATGATACGGTCTACCCCAAAAGCCAAAGCAAAGCCCTTCAAAAGAAGGCAACCGTGTTACCCTATACAAATGGGAAAAAAAACACGCTAATAGAAGAAGAAGAAGAAAAAAAAAAGGTATCATTGTTCATGGTCAGATTATTTTCCCTCCCAGACAAATCTCTGTTTTATCTCATAGTATGTACTTTCCATATCTTACTTGCGTTTGTTTGTATTGAATTGATTTTAAGTTTGAAATTATATCTTATTTACAGAGTATCCTCTTTTGA
>NC_090763.1:16819338-17019338 GCF_036898095.1 Palaemon carinicauda
ACAAAACCGGCAACAGGACATGTTCGAGAGACAGACAATGTTACAAAGCAAAACCGGAGACATGATATTCAGGTTCTTTTTAGTGCGAGGGAAAAGCGCAGATACAAGCATAATATATACAAAATAATTATGTACAATTGTGTGACACATGGTTGGTACATGGCTCCCCCCCTAAAAATGACATACTGTACATGTTAAATAGGGCGCCCTGATCTAGAGAGGCGAACTGTAGGCGGGTCATCTGGCAGAAGATAAGCAGGTTTTAGATGATCAATGGAGACCCAGTCTTCTTTGCCCCGAATGTTTAGTAGGAATGCTTTCGGACTGCGTCGGATCACAAGGAAAGGGCCCGTGTAAGGGGGCGTTAGTGGTGGCTTGCTAGTGTCGTTGCGCAGGAAGACGTGCGTTGCAGAGTGCAAGTCCGTTGGTATGTGATGCTTCGCTGGGGGCTTGTAAGTCTGGCGGCACGGAGTAAATTTTCCCACGACGTGACGTATGCGTTGGAGATCGTCGGAGGAGATTGTAGAAGGAAAAAATTCGGCAGGGACGACCAACGGGTCGCCATACACCATTTCAGCTGCCGCGACGTCGAGGTCGTCTTTAGGGGTGGTCCTTAGTCCCAGAAGGACCCAGGGAAGCTGAGTAAACCAGTTGCAATCCTTGCAGCAGGACATCAAAGCTGCTTTGAGGGTGCGATGAAAACGTTCAACCATTCCATTGGCAGCGGGGTTGTAGGCCGTTGTCTGATGTAGGGTGATGCCCAGGAGATTCGCTAATGACGTCCACAATTGAGAGGTGAAAGTGGTTCCCCTGTCAGAAGTAATATGCTCAGGGATACCGAATCTTGAAATCCATCCAGAGAGTAAGGCAGATGTACATGAGGCGGACGTTGCAGTTTCCATGGGAATGGCTTCAGGCCAACGAGTGGAGCGGTCGATGACGGTAAACAGGTAACGATGTCCTTGTGATGTGGGTAGGGGGCATACAACGTCGACGTGAATGTGTGCGAAACGACGCTGAGGTTGAGGAAAGGTGCCCACTCCTGAATCCGTGTGTCGATGTACTTTGGAAGTTTGGCAAGAAGTACAGGCGCGGATCCAATCCTTAGCATCCTTATAAATGCCATGCCAAATGAACTTTGCCTTCAGCAGCTGTGCAGTAGAACGGCACGAGGGATGTGAAAGGCGTGAATGAAATCAAACACCTGTCGGCGCATGGGAGCAGGAATCCAAGGTCGCGGTCTACCAGTACTGACGTCACAGAGGAGAGTGGTGTTGGAGTCTTCGAGGGGAAAGTCGTCTCAACGAAGGGACGTGCAGGATGTCCTACAAGCTTGATACTCTGGATCCTGTTGTTGAGCTTCAGCCAGAGTGTTGTAATCCAATCCCAGTTGAACGGCAGCCAACGTGTTTCTTGACAGGGCATCGGCAACGGGATTCATTTTCCCAGGGACGTATTGGAGGGTGCAATTGTATTCAGCCACGGCGGAGAGATGTTGGCGTTGACGGTTGGACCAGGCGTCAGACTGTCGAGTGAAGGCGTGCACCAGAGGCATGTGGTCTGTGCGAATGACGAAGGGCATACCTTCTAAGAAAGGGCGAAAGTGACGGACAGCCAAGTGCACCGCCAGCAATTCTCGATCGAAGGTAGAATAACCCGATTCTGCCTTGGACAGTTTTCTGCTGAAGAAGGCCAATGGGCGGGGCGAGCCTTTGACCACCTGCTCGAGTACTGCACCAATAGCAACGTCGCTGGCATCGGTGGAGAGAAGGAGAGGGGCGTGTGGGATAGGAAAAGTGAGAGCCGCAGCAGTTGATAGGGCCTTCTTTGCATTGCAGAAGGCTGCTTCTTGAAGGGGACCCCACTTCAGGTCCTTTGGGTTGCCCTTGAGGGAGGCGTAGAGGGGAGCAAGAGTGGCGGCAATGGCTGGCAGAAAACAGTGATAATAGTTGATCATGCCCAAGAATTCCTGCAGAGCTTTGACGGTCGAGGGCGCGGGGAAGTTCTGAACAGCTGCTACCTTCTCAGGGAGGGGATGGACTCCTTCAGGAGTGATACGGTGCCCTAAGAACGACACTTCGTTGGCGCCAAAGGTACACTTGTCGTACCGGACTACAAGGGCGTTTTGTTGCAGGCGGTCGAGCACGATGCGCAGGTGACGGAGGTGTTCCTCTTTTGAGGAGGAGAACACAAGTATGTCGTCCACATAACATACACAGAAAGGGAGGTCCCCTAAGATGCCATCCATGAGACGTTGAAACGTTGCCCCAGCATTACGAAGGCCAAAACAGGAGTAATTGAAGGTGTATGTACCAAACGGAGTGGTGATGGCGGTCTTGGGGATGTCTTCTGGGTTCATAGGCACCTGATAATACCCCTTCAGGAGGTCGAGCGTAGAGAAAACCTTCGCTTTGTGCAGGTAGGAGGTCACGTCGGCAATGTTTGGGAGGGGGTAGTGATCCGGTTCTGTTTGCATGATCAGGCGCCTGTAATCTCCGCACGGACGGAGGGAGCCGTCTTTCTTCAGAACGATGTGTAAAGGTGACGACCATGGGCTGGAGGCCTTTTGGCAAAGGCCCATTTCCTCCATTTCGGCGAACGTCTGTTTGGCGGCTACCAATCGTTCCGGTGCCAGACGTCTTAATTTTGCGAAGACTGGGGGTCCTGTCGTCTTGATATGGTGATAAATACCGTGCTTGGCAGGAACCGTAGGCGTTTGGCGAAGTTCTGGACGGAAAACTTCCGAGTACGACGTGAGGAGGTGGGCGTAGGCATCCGTGGGTGCGCTAATGTGGAGAGCGAGGTTAGAGGGGGCGGGTTGAAGAGGTGTCGACAAGTACGAGTCTGCGTTGACCAATCGTCGGTGGGTGACATCGACCAGAAGGTGGAAATGAGAGAGGAAATCCGCACCGAGGATTGGCATTGTGACGTCAGCAACGAGAAACTTCCAATTGAATTTACCGTTTCCGAACGATAATGTGAGGTTCTCGTAACCGTAGGTGGGTATCGCAGATCCGTTGGCAGCTACCAAGCGGACGTTGGCAGATGTAGACAGACTACGTCGTGCTTTGAAGAGTTTCCTTGGCAAAAGAGAACGACAAGCACCTGTGTCTACCAAAAATCGCACGCCCGTTCCTGCATCCTGTAAAAAGAAAAGATTAGAAACACGGGAGGCCACCGCCACAAGCGATGGCCTACTTACACGTTTTTTGGCCACTGACAATCCTTGGCACATTTCTTCGCGGTTGCCCCGAATCTGAAGTGGTAGTAGCAAAACTGCGGCGGATGGGAGGTAGTAAGTGGCTGTAGAAGTCATTCGTTGGGGCGCGAGCGATTGGTGGGTGGTGGGTGGCTTTGTTGCCGCTTCGGCACGTCACGGGGTAGTCGTGTATGTCCTACGGCATTCATGTCAGCTTCGGTTGACGTTGAATAGGCATTCTCGTCGTCAGGGGTGGAGGCGTTGATGGAGGTCTTGAAGTGGCTGTCCATAAGGGCGTCGGCTTTGGTCATCAAGTCCTTTATGGGTAAACTATCGACATCGGGTATGGCAGCGCGTACAGGTTTGGGTAAACGGCGTATCCAAAGGGCACGAAGTAGGTTCACCTCACGAGGAGAGCCATCTGCGGCAGGTTGAAGGCGAGTGATACTGGTCATTTCCCTGAGGGCAAGCGAAGCCCTTTGGTCCCCCAACGGTTGCGAGAGCTGAAAAAGCTTTGCTATACGGGCGGCTGGCGACGGCGAGTACTGCTGCAGAAGGTATGTTTTGAGGGCGTCATACACTATTGGGGTGTCTCCTTGTTCACAAAGCCAGTCGGATATTTCTGGGAAGGTGTCCTCGGGTATTGCTGCGAGAACATAATCCGTTTTGGTGGTTGAGCGAGTCACGCCCCTGATACGAAACTGGACTTCTGCGCGCTGAAACCAAGCAAACGCCTCTCCGCTGGCAAACGATGAAAGTTTGAATGGAGCGGCCGCAGCACCAACTGCCGTAGAGTCCGCCATAGTACCAACGATGAAGGGGCGAGGGGGTGGGGGTGGAAGGCGGTGGGAGCGAGTCGACTTCCGGAGTCACCAATGTGACGGGCCGAGAGAGGGTTGTGAACTCAAAGGCAGGATGCAATCAACTTAGTTGTTTATTAAGGAACATTCTCCTTTATATACAAAACCTCAAGGCAACAGGACATAACATGTTCGAGAGACAGACAATGTTACAGAGCAAAATCGGAGACATGATCATTCAGGTTCTTTTTAGTGCGAGGGAAGAGCGCAGATACAAGCATAATATATACAAAATAATTATGTACAATTGTGTGACACACGGTTGGTACAATGCATTTAATAGGATTTGACCAAAGGTCTCAGTGAACTGACCCAGTGGCAACGTGTATGTCATATCTCCTAATTTGTCATTTTCCTTCCCTTGTCTTAGTGAAGCGAAAGCATCGGGATTAAGGAGAATCGGCACCGCCACAAATGAGTTTTGGTGATTGACACCTTAAGCTGCGCGTTGGCTGCCCTTGTTCAAAAGATGTGTGAGTATATATATATATATATATATATATATATATATATATATATATATATATATATATATATATATATGCATTTGTATAAATAATAAAATAATCAACACCATTTATTCTGAATGTTTTTTTGTGTCAATTTATCCTGGCATATTGCCGCCCGAAACTCATGTACCTAAAGCACATGAAATGGAATCTACTGGAGATAACAAAAAAAAAAAGGGGGGGAGAAAAAAAATCTCGACAATCACGTGCACACTGATATAAAATGAAGTTTTACCTCACCGTTATCACTAAACCTTAAATGACAGTCTGTAACTTCAAATATCGTGTATTAGTTAATTATATGACACGTTAGATCTTAAATACGAAAATACCGACAATCACACGAACACTGAAATAAAATAGAATTTTACCTCGCCTTTATCACAAAACCTTAAATTACAGTCTGTGACTTTTAACGTGTCATATAATTCACTAATACAATATTTTTGGTCTTAAATACAAAATCAAACAACTTTTCCTACTGCTGCGAAGCCAGCAATAAATGTATGATACATATTTGCGATGTCACACGAATTATTTATCATTCTGATGAGGGGGTAACTTGAAAACAGAGGGGGTAACCTGAAACCGGTTTCAAACTACCCCCCCCCCCGCCAGTAATCTGAAACCGGTTTCAAGTTACCGGGGGGTAATTTGAAACTGGGGGTAACTTGAAACCTTTACACCGGGGCTCCACAAGTCACCAGAAGAGTTGGAAGACCCAGACCTACTTGGTTGAGGAATATGAAGCGCAAAGTAGGAGATGATGAATGAAGAAGTATTGAATTAAAGTGTAATCGAGGCCCTTTGCGTCAATAGTCGTAGGAGATGATATATATATATATATATATATATATATATATATATATATATATATATACATATATATATATATATATATATATATATATATATATATTAGTCCACTGCAGAACAAAGGCCTCAGACATTTCTTTCTACTTGCTGCTATGTATGGTCTTTCTATGCCAGTTCACTCCATCAAACTTTTTAAGTTCGTTAGCAATCTCTAGGGACCCAGTCTGTTATTCTGTAGGCATCTGTCATTCTCATTACATGTCCTGCCCACGTCCATTTCTTTTTCTTACATGTTAGATTAGCGTATAATTTATATATATATATATATATATATATATATATATATATACAAATATATATATATATATATATATATATATATATATATATATATATATATATATATATATATATATATGTATATATATATATATATATATATATATATATATATATATATATATATATATATATATATATATATATATATATATATATATATATATACAGTATATATACATATCTTTTAAGCTAAAATTGGCCAATTGGCAATAACACTTGCTGCTAGTTTATGGATATGGTTGTCACTCAGACCAGGTGCAAAGCCAGTTATCAATTCATTTATCTGTACTATACTGTATTGTGATACAAAAAGAGAAATATCTTTTTGACCATTTTATATGACATACTGGCAGGTGCCAGTTCCCATTTAGCTCGTTATCATGGTCAAACAAACTCATTAAGCTGTTATAACATTTTGTCAATAAACTATGAAAAAAAAATCCTATTTTCCTTTTGTTTTTCAGCGAATGGCAGGCATCAATAATTTCCAAAAAAAATTAGCTTGTGTGATAAGCCTTGCTTTCTTGGTGTCAGTAATGATACTCAGTGGACAACAACGGTGGCCTCGTGCAGTCTGGCTGCTAGCTGGAAATCCAGTTGGATCAGAAGGCCTCTGCAATGTTACCTTTGAGCTAGAAAACTGCTCCTGTCTGAGGACTGTCGAATCCCGCTTGCCCCCGGGCTGCCCTGGCCCCTTCGCCTCCTCAGATGGAATCCTTGAGGAGATGAAGTTGATGTATGGAGAGTCGACATGCAATGACTGGGCAACTTTTAGAGGACCAGGCCAGAAAGTAATGCATTTGTCTGTTTCCCTTGATAGCTGTTGTAGGGTTAACTGTGATACTGCTCTATCTGCGTATTTGAATGTCTTCTTTCTATACATACAGAATTAACCATTCACATCAATTGTTTAAGCAACGTTTTAAACATTGCTTATATGTTAGCCACATTATTAGTTCGGTCCCGTTCTTCAGATTCCAATCAAAGCTGCTCTTTTCAGTATTACTTTTGAAAAGGAATTGTTAGAATCTATTTCTTCAGTATATCGTCCAATATAAAAAAACGTGGAATAGACCTAAAGTGTCTCATTTTCTCTGTAGAATTAATGATTTTTCTTTGCCCAAATCTTCGTTGTAGGTACTAAGTTATTCAGTCTTTGGAAACTTCAAAAATGATTACTTCCAAGGGTTTGAGCGTGTAGTGCCCCAAATTATTAAAGCATACCCGGGATGGAACCTTCGGTTCTACTTTCGGTTGGACACGCAAAACATCACCATCCGGAACTGGCTGTGTGATCTGGCGTGCAGATATCCTCATCTTGATCTCTGCCATGTGGAAAGACTGCCAGGTCAGTATTGTAAAGTCATTCTGTCTAGTACGAAATAGTATACGGTTTTAATTGGTACAGTAAAGACGCAGCTAGTGAAATTTACATTGAATCCTGATACATGAACCTCTACAGCTTTGGAAGGCTTAGATTACATGACCTCTGGGAGAGGATTTATTCTATTTAAAGGAGGTGGTGTGGCAATGAGAATCATCATAAAGAAATAGTGATAGGCCAAATAAATACAGTACTCTACCAGCAAACCATTTAAATATTTTATCATCAGTATACAATATATTTTCCTTAACTGCAGATATTATATGCAGAACTCCCTGATGATGCCAAAAGTTACTGATAGTGAAGAATTTTCATGAATATATATAGATGTTGTAAAATTATGCAATTAATACTATATGATACAATGCAAGAGAAAGTGGACAAAGGTCAGCAAAATTAAAGAGCAAAATGAAAAACGGATGTTGAACTCAGAGAAGAAATTAGAGACGAAGAAGTTAGTAAAGCCACAAAAAAAAAAAAAATTATTTAGACTATTATTATCCTTGACTATATACTCAAGCACAACTTTATATTTCATATCACAGTAGGTTGTTGTGCATTACTCTGTGCTGTAATAAAAGTACAGAACAGAACAACATAATATTAACAATATTAAGACCCACCCTCTATCTCTCTCTCCTCACCTTTGGGAAGGACATCATGATAGGCAACTATTGTTTCTGTTTTTTTTTTTTTTTTGTTTCATCGTCTGTCTGTTGCATATAATCCATTAGGCAATTGATGACTTTAATACTGCACTCTACATGAGGATCATATTCTTTTAAGTTGTCTTTCAAAGCTTTACACATTCGAAACACTTCACTTAACCTTTGTACACTGTCTTCACCCTTTTCCTCCTCTTCTGTTGAAGACTTGATTTTGATTAACAATATCACTACCACAGAGGTTACTTTAGCACCGGTAGTAGTGATGCTTGCAAGTCTCATCCCCCTCCTCGTGTCGATTATCTCGTGAATCGAAGATTTGTTCTTTTCTTACTTTCACAAACGAGTTATTTTTTTTTCATCAAATCAAATATGTTGTCCTTCTCCAGGAAGGGGATTTCCTTTGTTTGTGCATTTCTAAGCTCTCGCAGACACTTGTTATAGAAGATGCAGAATAAAACACTAATTATAGGGTAGTTTGAATGTATCTCGATGCTTGGGTCAAAGGATGACTCATCAGGCTAGTACTATGGGCTAGCTTGTAGCAACTGCCTGAGTGAGCTTGTTGGTGAGCAGGCATGAAGACGAATGGAGCATAACCTCTTTTTTGTTCCAAATGTTGACCTCATGGATGAGAAAGCAGCCACCGCTGGTAGATTTTTCATTAGTCACCATCTGGTTGGCTGTGGATAAGTGACCCAGTGAATGGTAGACACTCTGATAAGGAGGGCGTAATGTATATGTAATCAGATTAGAATACAAGAATAACTCAGTACACTTTGGGTTTTCAATGCACATAACACCATTAAGCTAGCAGATATTTTACTTTTTTCACATTCATTTCCCCAAGTAGTTTTCATCCTCAACTCAGATGTTAGACAGCGACCTGGGCAATCAGTTTTGTCTATGAAAAAGTAGACCTTTGGGAGAAACATCCTTGTGAAGGCCAGTATGGTTCTCAGTCTATTATTATTATTATTATTATTATTACTATTATTATTATTATTATTATTATTATTATTATTATTGTTAACTAATTTTAGAAAATCTATCAGAATGAAAACAACAGATTAAACAGTTAGGGTTCAGAAGCTGGATACTTTTCAACTAGAGAACCCATCTCTGAAATATATCTTGTTTGTATGTAGGTTACTTATACTATAATTGTTTTTATGATCATTTAGTCAATAATGTATCACAATTGCCATCCACAGTGCTTGGCAACATAAGTCGGTCAATAGGTCGAGTATGGAGGTTTGCGTCAATGGGAGATTCGTTGGTTGATTATTTCTCGATTCGAGATGCAGATTCGTTAATAATTCAACGAGAAATTGATGCTGTTCAAGACTGGTTAAAGAGTGGCAATGTGAGTAGTTTTTGCCTTTATTACTATCATATATCTATGTAGTAACTTCAGTAATTGTTGTATCACCAAGCATATCTTTAAAAACTGTGTATGTCAACAAAATTATCATTGCCAGGTTAATTTGGTTATTAAATGAGATATACCTTGAGAAAAACTCATTTGTTCCAACACGATTCTTACCACGAACTACTTTCTGTAGGATATCTGGGAGCTTCAGCTCGACCAGAATTCCCCCCCCCCCACCCCAATAGGCCGGTCACCCTTCCAGTGCTACCTTCCCTTTTGACCCATACCCTTCCAGTGCGACCTTCCCTTTTGACCCATAATGCATCTAGAAGGACCTCTCAGGGTCACACATACCTAAAGACGCTATTCCAGTCTGGTTGTGATCACGTGCGGTTCACCCTTCTCTCACTCAGGATCTTGTTCACTTGTGTCTCGTGTGTTAGATTATTCATTTCCCTTTTGTGTTCTCGTTCAGCATGGATTCTGTGCGTGTGCAGAGACGGTGTGCGGGTATGGGTGGAAAGCTGTGTAGCTTTTCTGTCCTACATGGTAGTTGACCCTCATATTTAGTGTACCTTGTGTCGTGGCCGTGTGTGTTCCCTAAGCGATATCTGTGAGGAGTGTGTCAGGTAGGATGAGGCTCAGTGGACCAGGATGGCCACTAAGAAGAAAAAGAAGAATAAGAAGGACAAGTCGAAAGGCAGCGAGTCTTGGCTCTCCTCGCTCGGGTTGTTCGATGGCTCCCAGTGTTTCAAGGACTTCTTCGTCTCTAGGGCTCCCAGTGTTCCTGGATGAAAGTATGAGTGTGCTCGAGGGGAACCCGCACCCCTCTCCCCCTGTAGGGTCGAATCAGCCTTTTCCCCTGTTCCCCCAGCCTTTGGGGATCCCCCTAGGGCACTCCAGCCCGGTAGTAGAGGAGGTGAGGAGAGAATTGTTGGCGAGCCTTGGTCCCCTGTTTCAGGACAAAGCGCACAGCACAGCGGTGGTTCTCACACCTTTTCCAGCAGCACCAAATGGCGACCACGCATGTCAAATTTCCACTGCCCAGGCACCACCATCTTGGACCGCCCAGCCAGCTGCTTCTCAGTCGTCGCCATCATGACTTGGCCAGTATAGCCAGCATCCCGTTACACAGTCGGCACAGTCATCTCTTCTGCCCATGGCTTGGCGTGGCCAGCCAGGCCGGCAATCTTCCTCCCAGTCTGGGCTGACATCGTACCTGCTGACCACATGTGCGGCGACTGCTTCGCCTCAGGGAGTCGCTCCCCTGTCTTAGAGAGTGGTATCGGCTCCCGATCATTTGCTTTCAAGAGATCTGGTCGGGCCTCCCTGGAACTTGTTCAGGTCACCACCGAGGGATCACTTCCCAGAGTGGGGGCCTGCAGGTTTGCTTCCTCCCGCCCCATGAGACTGTTATCCGATGGTCGATGTCACCCCAGACCCGCTCCCCACAACCTCGGCTCGGACGGCGGGAGAGAACGGAGGGCTGAGGAAGGAAGCGCTACCACTCCAGACCACTGTCTTTCGGAGACAGGTCCCTGGGTTCTTTCCCGGCCTTGAAGAGGGGCTGTGGGGAGGAAGGATGTCAGGCAGCCCCTTCTATCAGAGAGGCAGAACCTCTGAACGGTCATTCCCCGGCACCGTGGGAAGGACCTCAGAGTGACAGGTCAGTAGGTGGGGAGTCTACTCTAGCTTCCGAAGATGGTTCGAGGGACCTTCCCAAGAATTAATTAGGGGAGGAATCATCTGTTTTCCAAACAGTCCTCGACCTCATCTGTAAGTTGAATGGTCTTCCAGAGCCCGCTTCCGGCCAAGAAAAAAGGTACATCACCAGCCTGGAGCGCCGCTACGGCACCCCAGACCCTCCTTGATCGTTCCCCTCTCCCAGGAGAGTGGGAAGAGACAGCAGAACACCGCCTCAGCAGTATTGTTGACCAAGGAGTGTCATAGATCCAGCAGTACCTCCAGATTGCTGACCTTCCTGGAGGTGAAGCACAGCCGCTTCTATATTCCGGAGGGCTCTAGGTCTAGGACATCAGTCCTCAGAGGAAAACCTGGTGGCTTTGGCTCCGGGTTCCAGAGAAGAAAGGATGGCGGGAGGCTCCGTGTATTTTCAGTTCTGGAAGTGACAGCCATGGAGACTGCAACTTGTGAAATGGGTGGGGTGCCCTCGTGGTTAGACCTCTGGTCTACTGCCATCATGATCTACACCCTGGAAAATGACGTCCGGAGTGGAGCGACGAGGGACCAGTCTCTTTCCTGGCGTGACAATCCTACACAGGAATAACTAACTGGGTGCTTTGGAGGAGGGACGCCATCCTCCGCAAGATGCCAAGGAGGCTCCCAGGCAGGGATCTACGAGCCCTACGAAACACTCCCATAGTGGGAGACTCTTCCCAGAGGACCAAGTGGAAGAGGCCCTTGCTAAATGGAGAAGGAAGAGTCAAGATGCGATGCTCCACAAGATGTCTTCATCGTCATCCTTGTCGGATCGACACCATTGCCAGTCAAGGGAACAGAGTAGGCCGAGACCACAGCCCGTGAGCCATCACTACTTCCGGCAAAGAGCCAGGCATCTGGTAGTCCGGTCCTTCAGCCAGGAATTGGGGCGAAGCCCCTGCTAACCGGAGTCACCATAATTCCCGCTTCCCTAGGAGGAGGTAGGGTGGGAGACCCCTCTCCCCTGTGTTTTCCGAGGGTAGAGGGATGCCTCAAATGAAGATGGGAAAAATGGTTGGGTCAAGGAGGGGGCCCTTGAACGGTCCAGGTGCTGCGAGATGGATACCAAATCCCCTTCTTAGAGTCCCTGCCTCCCCAGATTCCGGGCTGGGAAGCATTGTCCCTTCAGCCCAAGGAGGAAGTGCAAAGGTGAGCTCTAGAGGAGGAGATCCCGGACATGCTCACGAAGAGAGCCATCCAGCCCGTAGAACCAGAGTCGCTGGGGTTCTTCAGCTGCCTGTTCCTGGTAAAGAATGCTACCGGGGTTTGCCAGCCAGTCATCGACCTTTTGGCACTCAACTGATTCATTACCAAGACTCCCTTTAAAGTAGAGACCTGAGGACAGTCCTGGCTGCTATGGGAGTGGGGGACTTTATACTGTCCCTAGACCTTAAGGATGCATACTTCCAGGTCCCTGTGCACCCCTCCAGCAGGAAGTTCCTACAGTTCAAGTGGGAGGAAAAGATCTTCCAGAGTCGCATCCTTTCTTTGGCCTCTCTACCGCACCACAAGTATTCACCAGAGTTTTTACCCTGGTCTCCCAGTGGGCCCACAAAAAGGGAAGAGACTTCTGTGGTACCTAGATAACTGGTTCCTTTCATAACCCCGGGAGGAGCTGTCAAGGCAGAGGGACAAGTTAGTGGCCTTCTGCATGGAACTGGGGTTGATGCTTAATTGTGAGAAATCCCAACTCTCCCCGACTACAAGGACAGCGTATCTGGGGATGGAGATATGATCCGTGCAAGCTTGGGCCTTCCCTGCAGGGGAGAGGATTGCTAGGTAGGAAGAAGTGGCGAGACTATTCGTCAGAGCGGACGCCGCCTTTCTGAAGGAGTGACAGAGGCTAGTGGGACACTTGGTGTCCCTGGAAAAGCTTGTTCCAATGAAAAGACCAGAGCTCCGCCCAGTCCAGTGGGACCTGAAAGAGCTGCGGGCCCTGTTGAAGGTGAACAACTCAGTGAGGCACCCCCCCCCATCCCAGTTAACCAGGAATGCTCTCCAGTGGTGGTTAGACCGGAGAAATACTCTAGTGGGGGTCTCTCTTCTGGATCCTCCTCCTGAGATTCTGCTTTTCACAGATGCATCCAAGGAGCTATGGGGGCCACATCTGGTGGACCAGTTGGCATCGGGACTCTGGTCTCATTAGGAGAAGGCACTCTACATAAACGAACTTGAACTGCTAGCGGTGCAGAGGGCCCTTTTCGAGGTGGGGAGTTCATTGATGGGAAGAAGAGTGGCCCTGATGTGCGATAGTGCCACCGTGGTGGCGTACATCAAGAAGCAGGGCAGCCTCCTATCCCGCTAGATCCACGTCTTGACAGAGGAGATACTTTCATGGGCCAAGGACAACGCCATCTCCCTGCCAGCCAGGTACACTCCGGGAAAAAGGAACATGGATGCAGACGGACTCAGCAGGAGGGGCCAGGGGCTAGGGACCAAATGGTCTCTACATCCAGAGGTGGCAAGAGCCGTGATAGGGAATTGGGGATCCCCCTGTCTGGACTTGTTCGCGACCAAGCTGAATGCAAAGATGCCAGTCTACTGTTCCCCAGTGACGGACCCGGAGGTAGTAATGGAGGAAGCATTCTAGTACCTGTGGGACGGGCTAGACGTGTATGCTTTTCCTCCATTCAGCCTGCTACGTCAGACCATCAACAGGCGGCTGCGAAGGGTGGGGAATGCAAAAAAGGATGTTGATAGCCGCATGGTGGCCTGAGAAAGAATGGTTCTCAGACCTGATGGAATTAGCAGTAGAACCCCTCTGGCCCCTTCCGCTAAAGCAGGACCTGCTAAGACAGCCACACTTCATGAGGTTCCATGAGGGTCTGCCAAGCCTCTCCCTTCACGCTTGGAGATTATATAGTGATTGCTAAGGAGGCAGGGTTACTCCAGAAGGACGGCCATACAGATGACAGGAAACCTTAGGGAATCCTCTAAGACTAAATACCAGGTGAAGTGGGCTACCTTCGGGAAGTGGTGTGCCAGGAGGAACATCAAGCCGGTCGACGCCTCGGTCCCCATCATAGCTGACTTCCTGGTCCACTTACGGCTTAATTGGGGTATGTCAGTCCCGGTGATGAAGGGCTTCTGAGCGGCCCTGGGACAGTTCTTCCTCCTCAAAGGTCTGAATCTGGGGTCATCCAAGCAACTCTCCATGCTGATAAGAAGCTCTGAGTAGTCATGCCTGCAGCAAGCGCTCTAGGCCCTGAGTGGGACGTCACCAAGGTGCTCGACGCCTTAAAGAAGCCACTGTTTGAGCCTCTAAGACAGATTACAGACAGGGAGCTCACGTTGAAGGCGGTGTTCCTACTGGCCTTGGCCCCTTCCAAGAGTAGGGAAACTCCACGGGCTTTCGGCAGATATCTCTCACTGCAAAGGGTGGAAAGAGCTGGTGTTCACTTTAGTCCCCTTCTTCGTAGCCAAAACGCAGAACCCGGTGGTGGCAGACCACTGGTTCGAAGAGTTCTTAATCCCCTCCGTACCCAGATCAAGCTACCTGGAGATCTTGCTTCTGTGCCCGGTCCGAGCGATAAGGAAGTACTTCTCTAGGCCCGCCAACCTCCGTCCGTCCATTAAGAACCTGCTCTTGGCTACAGGGAGAGTGAATAAAGCAGTTTCCAAAAGCACTATTTCCTTCAGGCTGAGGGAGATGATATGAAGGGTGTGTGCATCAAAAGGTGAGCCCTCGATGGTTCCGTCAACCCACATGACATCAGGGGCATCGGTATCTCACTGGCATTCGAAAAAAACATGGCAGTCAATCAGGTGTTGAGAGTAGGTGTGTGGAGGAGGCAATGGACCTTTACGTCACATGACCTAAAATACTTTCCCGTCAAGTGTCAGGGAGGGGTCAACTTGGCCCGTTCGTGGTTGCACAACAGAGGATCTGATGGTGTCTGGACATTACCTACTTCATGCTGAACAGGGAGCGGTAGAGTGTCCCAAATCCCTACTCCCCCCACCCCCTTGGTTACCGGGTAGTTACCATGGGATCAAGAGGACGTTGTCTGGGTGAGTGTTCCATTCTGTTATCTGTGGTTCTTCAGTATCTTTGGATGAATGTTTTCCCAATAGGCCCGACCCCCTCTCCTCGACCTATAGTTGCATCTCTCCTACCTGGGTCCATTCCCCCGACTCCTAAGTCTGAGTATCCTAAAAAAAGTAGTTCGTGATAAGAATCATGGAACAAATGACAATTTCTGCAAAAAAAAATTTTTCCTTACACACTTACCACGAACTATTTTTGGTTTACTGCCCCACGGAAGCCCCTCTCGATAGGAATTGAGATCGCTAGTTTTATTTCAGACTAGAATGGCATCCTTTAGGTATGTGTGACCCAGAGAGGTCCTTTTAGGTGCATTATGGGTCCAAATGGGAGGTCGTACTGGGAGGGTGACGGGCCTATTGGGGGAGAAAATTCTGGTCGGGGGAGAGCTGAAGCTCCCAGATATCCTAGAGAAAGTAGTTCTTGGTAAGTATGTTAGGAAAAAATACAATTTTTTTTGCAGAAATTGTCATTTTTAGAAAAAATGTCATGAAATTCAATACCAGGAAACCTGTCTAATATGATTTATATTAACTCTGGATGACTGATACTCTTGTGCACTTCATAATTGCATGAAAGACTTAGTACTGACGTGTGCACGAGTAAATCAGTTTTTGTATATACAGTACAGTAATTCCATAATCACTAACCTGCCATCAGGATATTTACACTAGCATCTTCTACATGATCACATGGGAGTAAAAACGTGAAAAAGACCTAAGGTTACATAAATGGTTTGCTTATATTTTCACATTTAATGTTCTAAAAACATTTCCTAGGTGGCAGAACTCAGAATGTTTGCCATGTGAATAAATCTATTACAGGTGAACTTTCTTATACCTCACCAGTGTTTTCATGCAATGCGAGACCACCCACTGCATGGAGTAAAGATGTTGGCTGGAATGTGGGGTGGCTGTAATACCTGGAGACCTGATATGCTTAACGTCACAAGACGCCTCCTGAACGGGGCACTTGAACCACAGAAATATACTCAAGATGATCAAAATGCAATGCAAGTGAGTAACAGGGAAAAAAAGAAAAGTGGTAAGGTAATGGTTAAAAAGTATTTGGCGCTATAGCAATTGTTAATTGGTCTTGACTATCAGTAATATACATTGTTGTATGTTAGATTGTGTAGGTTAAGTGAGCTGTTGCTTAGAGAAACTAGTTTGGCTGAATTTTTTTTTCTAGATTAAAGGGTTCTGCGCACCGTAAATAAAATTGACAATAAACTCGAGATTGCCCATCATAAAAACCGTGTAGATTTAAGAATGATGGGCAGTTCAATAGTATTGAGTCATTCAAATGGTTCCGATTTGATAGTGAAAGATTTCTGCCGTCTGTGGGTAGTATTGGTCAATTTTGTCAATTCTAAGGTTTTTGTCGTTGGGACAACATGTCTGAGGAGGTGTCTGCCCAGAAAGGGAAATCAGCGGAGCGCGCGTTTATACTCGATTGTATCAGGATATATAAGGCTTTGCCCTCGTTATGGACAGTGAAAAGAAGAAGGATTATGAACTTCTGTTAAAGAAATACAGGGAAAAGCTTCTTCAAGCCAGCATTATAGATGTAAAGAAGAAATTCAATACTGTACGCTGAGGACCAATTTCCGTAAAGAGGCAAAGATCAACAACTCAAAGAAGTTGGAACAGAAGACATTTATGAGCCAACTTTGTGGTACTTCGATGAAATGCTTTTCCTCGGCTATCAAGAAACACCTGCAGAATCCCTCAGCACCATGGCTAATGAGGATGATGATTCTCTTGAATCAGAGGGAATTGAAAATGTCAGTAGCAATTTCATATATATTTCTCTAGATATTAATATAAAAGCACAGCCCAAGAATCAACAAGCATTTAGAAAAACCATTGAAAGGTTTCATTTCACCATTCTTGTTAAAGTATTAGCAATAATTTTTAATACTAATAAAATATATAACAATTTTCTCCAAAATTTGACTATGTTCTTGCTAAAGTATTAACAATATACTTTTTAGTAGCAGCAAACTATATAAGAAATGTTCCCAAAATTTAAACAATGTCTGATTTAGCTAATGCTTGCGATTTTGCCAAGGAATAGCACCTTCATTATTAAAATAATCACAGTATTGACCCCTATACCTTTTAGCCGCTAACAAAGCTTCGGTTATACTACTATCTTCTGCACGTTCTAAACCTTCATAAATGTTATCACTTGAATCAGATTCTTCCATATTTATGTGTTCATCAAAAGAAATGTCTATATTTTCTTTTGCCACAATTATGTAAATAACAACAGGCGGCTAACACAATCATTCTTGCTTTTTCTGGTGCTGCATTAATACAGTTTTGAAGTACTTCAAATTGAGATGTCAAAATGCTTAATACATTTTCTAATCTACTTGCATGGCTCAATCTATAGGGGAAGACTTGTTGTCGCTCATCTAAATCAGACTTTGAATAGGCCCTCATTAAGTTCTCTGACATCGGAAGAGCATCATCTGTCACAAATTTAAACGGCAGTTCTTTATCACTGTTTGAAAAGCACCGAGGTTTAGGGATGTATAGTTGCTCCTCATCGAACGTCCTTCCAAACTGAGATACAGCGAACACTCCACCATCAGATACTCTGCCATTGACACCAACATCCACCATCAACAACTCATAGGTTGCATTAGCAATTGCCATCATGACAATGCTGAAGGCCTTCTTATAATTAAAGTAAATCGAACAGACTTTGCTAGTTTCTTGATTGCCTCGTGTTTTGAATCTATGGCACCAAGGCAGTTAGGAAAATTAAATTTTTCATAGAACTCATTGGCTACTAATTCCCACTCATTCTGCGATTTTGGTAGCTGAAACAGAAGCAGAGAGATATATTATTGTTAGTTTATACTTTCATAATATATGTTAGGTTTCCCTATTTTTTTTATTGTATGAATGTAAATTTTGTGGAGGTATGTATATATATATATATATATATATATATGTACATATATATGTACATATATATATATATATATATATATATATATATATATATATATATATATATATATACATCCTCCTACGCCTATTGACGCAAAGGGCCTCGGTTAGATTTCGCCAGTCGTCTCTATCTTGAGCTTTTAATTCAATACTTCTCCATTCATCGTCTACTTCGCGCTTCATAGTTCTCAGCCATTTAGGCCTGGGTCATACAACTCTTCTAGTGCCTTGTGCAGCCCAGCTGAAGGTTTGGTGATCTAATCTCTCTTGGGGAGGGCGAAGAGCATGCCCAAACCATCTCCATCAACCCCTCATCATGTTCTCATCCACATATGGCACTTGAGTAATCTCGCTTATAGTATTATTTCTAATCCTGTCCTGCTAGTTAACTCCCAATATCCTTCTGAGGGCTTTGATCTCAAATCTACTACATCTATTGGAGATTGTTTCATTGTCATAACATGACCCATGCCCGTAGAGTAACGCCGATCTTACTGAATTGATATATAGTCTAATTTTTATTTGCAATTTCAGGCGATTTTATTTCCAAATTTAACAACCTAGCCATTGTCTGATTTGTTTTTTTCTAACATTCACTAAACTCTAATTCTAAAGACCCTGTATTGGAGATCATAGTTCCTATATATACTCCATGTCTCAGTATGGACGGACAAATAAAACTAAGTCAAATCAAATTTTTCATTTATTGAATTTGGGTACGACTGTTCGTATAGCACTCGGACGTTGCTAAAACACGATGTCTTTACTTAAGGCATTTAGACTCTTTATACATACACCATTACATTTAAACAATCATGATAACTACATTTTGCTGATCCAAACAAAAAGCTTAAGTCCAACGTCCGAAGCTGAATGACTTGTTCACCGCCTAAGACCAACCGAGCAAAACTTACTGACACGCCGCCTACTGGACATTCCATCCATCAAGGAAATTAATTTTCCTCTTATTCATAAATTCAAACGTGGAAAATTACCTTTCCTAAATACTTAAATGATTCTACCTCATTAATCCTTTCTCCTTTCAATGATATTTCATCTTCCATTGCATACTCTGTTCTTCTCATCTCTGTCTTTCTTTTATTTATTTTCAGCCCAACCTCGTGTGATATTTCATGCATTCTGGTGAGCAAGCATTGCATATCCTGTGGTGTACTACTGTGTATATATTTTCTTTCTATTACACGCAGTTTATTCTGTTCCTGGTCCCTCCGGTACATAGAGTAATGCACTGGATGAAAGACAGGAGTTGGTGTCTCTTGCTTGTAAACGGCTTCGAGAGAGTGATGATCATGAAAAACTAGCATCTGCTTGGGCTTGTGAAGTAAAGCTTATTGACCCAATGCAAGCTGTGTATGCAACGAAAGCTATCAATGATATTCTTTTTGAAGCTCGACTGGGTACACAGCACCGAAATAGTTGTAATTAATAGACCGTCCCTTGAGACCAACAGTCAAACTCGAGCTATGAATTCTTCTAACTCTGCCCCTGGTGGTAGCCAATGTCATTAATTTCCCGTAATTAAAGTATCGCCATATGTCCAAACACAATGAGTCCAATGTCATTTCATCTTACGTTTCACCATTTCAACCCTAAGATTACTTAATACTATATTACTGGACAAAAACGTTGTTTTTATTTACTTTCATGTATCCTTTTATGTGCCTATGATGATTTGGCCAATGGACTTTGGAGGTATAGCAAAATTTAATTTCAGTTGTTTAAAACTTGTTCCAGTGATAAGATAACGTAAGGTCACAGATAACCGTTGACTAGCGGGGATGGCATCTCATTTATGTTATGTTTCATTATTAATGGTGTCACTATTTCTAATGATTCATCAAAGATATCACTGTTCATCATCATATCGTTTTTTAAATTACTTGGCTCACTGAATTTACGTTCATTGTGTGCATTTTCTTGGCCAAATGTGTCTCTTTATTTATACCATTCTTTTACCCAAAGCCGTCTTTTCTTTATCTTGGGGTTATCACAAAATAGCAATGCCACAGACACGCAGGCCATATCAGTATCAAAGAACATTATTTCCCTGTAACAACCAGGTGAGAACTGAAGGTATTGACAATAATATTGAGCTGTGTGTGGCCAACTACAAAATATTAAACCAATCTTATTGTCGACAAAATATTGACCGTGTGCAGACCCCTTATCTTGACCTTTATATTTATGTTATTGCCAGTAGTGTAAATTGGATTTTGTATAAAAACTAACTACTCTATTCTATATTGCTCCTCAATTATTCTGACTTTTGTTTGTATCTGCAGAAAATATTATGGAATGTAGCTAGCCTGAACATCACAGTCCATGACTCGTACTTCTGCAAAGCATTTGGTAATGCGAAGCCTTTCCCAACACAGAGAGTGAACTTGACCTACATTGGTGCAAAAAACTACATATATGAACCAGAGTTTGACTTTCCGATAAACAAAGAGTGCCCAGTTGTATGTCGCCCTCCAGATCATCAGGATTGGAAATATTGTTAAGCAAGCAGCTAGGTTAAAATAATTTGACAAAAACGCCCACTTTCAATAATGATGATTTTAATAGTATGAGTATACTGTTAAATTAGAACATCCTGATTCTAGCTTAGAGAAGTACTGCATGACAGGGTGACTACCATCCCAAGGTCTGACAATTGGATTTTAATCTTTATGGACAAGCAATGGTAGTTTTTCACCAGGACTATCATGTTCAAAGATAACAATTTACTCTAAATAAATGATGTTAATACATCACTGGTAGTACCACAGGCCTCCTTGATGCATACGGTTGGTTGACTTTGTACATAATTCTTTTTACTTTTCACTTTCTAGCAAGCTTTCCTTTTCCAGAAAACGTTATCTAATTAATTATTTTCATAACATCAGTTGGGATGGTATGACTGACTGGAATATTTGCAATAGAACCGAGCTTTCCCATCTTTAATCTAGTTAACAATTCTCCTATTTTATTAATGAACACCACACAAGATAGATGAACTCTCGAAAGAATCTCATAACCATTGCTCCAATCAGCTGCAAAATAACTAATGACCAACTTGCATATTTTTTTATTAGAATAAATATGATTATCTTGTAAATCCTGTGAAGCTTCATTAAAGATCATCCTCATATTGAAAAAAAATGTCGAAGCTCCATGTAGTAAAAATCATTATTTATCTTCGAAGACTTTGTTTATAGAAATTTGTTAATCATTTTCAATGTTTACATATTTTATAGGGATTTTAATCTTCACCTTGATGGTCTCTATAAAGAAGTGTAATTCCGTTGGTCAACAATTGTAACCGTGAAACCGCTGTCAGTAGAAAAGATTAAAATGGAAAAAAAAAACGTGTAGATTTTTTTTTATCCTTACGATAAATAACGCCTTTACCTCAGAATAAAAAATCTACAGTACTGTCTCCGTGTATATTTTTATTCAATTACATAGATAATACAGTATATCCTTATAGATTCATATGTTGTATTGTATATATTGTAGGGGTTGGGTCCCAATTGGAAACGTCCCTGCCAGGTGATCTGCAGGACTATGGTTCGAGTCCCACTCAAGCTCGATAGTTTCTTGTAGTGTGTGCAACCTTACCAACCTTGTGAGCTATGGTGGAGCCTATAGGTCTACCTGCTGAGTCATTAGCTGTCATTGTCTGGCCCTCCCCGGTCCTAGTTTGAGTGGAGAAGGGCTTGGACACTGATCATATGTATATATGGTCAGTCTCTAGAGCATTGTCCTGCTAGTTAGGGCATTATCACTATCCCTTGCTTGTGCCATTCATTAGTGGTCTTTAAAATATTTTGTACGTATTTGCTTATGTATAGATTTTTATGAATATTTATGCAACTGTGTACGCACGCACTTTCCACATGTATATAAATAAACACATGCATGGGTATACATATTTGGTGTAAGAATCAGGTTTGTACACTTTATTTAAACTTATATGTGCTTGTGGATCCAATCGCGTGTAATTGTTCAGTGGCTACTTTCCTCTTGGTAAGGGTAGAAGAAGCCATGGAGAAAGGCACTCCAAAATCAAACCATTGTTCTCTAGTCTTGGGTAGTGTCATAGCCTCTGTACCATGGTCTTCCACTGTCTTGTTTCTCTTCCTCTGGTGTTTATTAAGTTTTTTATTGTTCATAATGAATATGATAGATTAAATTTAATGTTGACAATGAACTTAAAATATTATATTTTGATTGTTATCACTTCTCTTGAAGTTTATTTACTTTCTTGTTTCCTTTCCTCACTGGGCTAATTTTCCCTGTTGGACTCCTTGGGCTTATAGCATCATGCTTTTCCAACTAGGGATGTAGCTTAGCTGGTAATAATAATAATAATAATAATAATAATAATAATATACTGTGTGTATGTAGACCTGTTTTTTTTTATTTTCATTTTATGTATACTCTATCAACGTATATATATATATATATATATATATATATATATATATATATATATATATATATATATATTTTCATACATGCATATTAATACACTGTTTAAGTCCCCACAAATCATTCAAATCTTTCTGTCATGGAATACCTTTGCCTGGATATGGTAACTATTGGAAACGTCCCTGACTGGCGTTCTGTTGGACGGGGGTTCAAGACAAGCTCAAGCTCGATAGCTTGTAGTTTCTGCAACCTCATCATCCTTGTGAGCTGGCGATGGAGAAGGTTGGTTTTTGGGAACTTATAGTTCTAGCGGCTGAGTCATCAGCAGCCAATGCCTACCCCTCCTTGGTCCTAGCTTGGGTGGAGAGGAGGCTTGGACGCTAATTACATGTATTTGGTCAGTCTCTCTAGGGTGTTGTCATTCATGAGCAACCTTTAAACTTGGGCTTGAACAACAGAGAATATTTCAAAATGTCTGTTAGTAGGAAATCCCCACTGTTGAAACTATTTCCATTGAAGTTGAAAATAATCGTCCCCTACCCCCTCCACAATAACCAGCCCCTACCTCAACCACAAACCTCACCCCCTATCCCAATCACTGCCCCCTACACCTCCACAATCCCAGCCCCTACCCCTACCCCTTTCACAATCACTAGCCCCTACCCTCCCCATCATCTCCACAATCACCAACTCCCTACCTCCACAATCACCAACCCCTACCTCTTACACAAACCTCACCCCTACCCCTCCTCAATCACTGCCCCCTACCCCTCCACAATTACCAACTCCTACCTCATCCACAATCACCAGTCCCTACCCCTTCCACAATCACGAGCCCCTACCTCCTCCAAAACCACCACCCCGTACCCCTTCCACAATCACCAGCCCCCTACACCCTCCACAATCATCAGCCCCTACCCCCTCCATTATCACCACCCCCTAACTCCACAATTACCAGCAACTACCTCATCCACAATCACCAGCCCTTACCCCTTCCACCATCACCAGCCCCCTACACCCTCCACATTCACCAGCCCCTACCCCCTCCACTATCACCAGCTCCTATCTCCTTAATGAACAACTACCATCTCATCCATAATCACCAGCCCCTACATCCACAATCACCAATCCATACCCCCTAAACAATCACCAGCCCCCTACCCCTCCACAATAACCATTCACTACCTGCTCCACAAACCTCACCCCCTACCCCCTCCTATATCACTGCCCCCTACACCACCACAATCACCAGTCCTTACCTCAACCACAAATCTCACCCCTACCCCCTTCTCGATCACTGCTCCCTACACTTCCACAATCACCAGCCCCTACCTAATCCAAGGACACCAGCCCCTACACCTATCCCTTCCACAAAAACCAGACCCTACTCTCCATAATTACCATTACCTACCCATTCCACAATCACCAACTCCTACCACTTAATTGCCAGTCCCTACCTCCACAAACCTCACTCCTAGCCCCTCCTCAATCACTGCCCCTACCCCTGCACAATCACCAGCCCCTACCTCATCCACAATCACTAGCCCCCTACACCCTCCATAATCACCAGCCCCCACCCCTCCACTATCCCGAGCCTCTACCCCTTCCACAATCACCACCCCCTACCCTTTCCACAATCACCAGCCCCAACTCCTCCACTATCCCGAGCCTCTACCTCTTCCACAATTACCAGCCCCATACCCCCTCCACAATCACCACCCCTTACCCCTTCCACAATCACCAGCCCCTACCTCCTCCACAATCACCACCCCTACCCCTTCCACAATCATGAGCCCTACCCCCTTCACAATCTCTCAATCCCCTCCACTATCACCACCCTTACCCCCTTCACAATCACCACCTATACATCTTCCACATCTTCCCTAATCATTCCACAATCACCAGCCGCTACCTCCTACACAATCACCAGCCACCTGGCCCCTCCGCAATCACCAAGCCTTACCCCCTCCACAATCACCACCTCTACCCCTTCCAGAATCACCAGCCCTTTCCCCCCTCCACAATCACCACCACTACCGCCTTCACAATCACCAGCCCTACCCCCTCCACAGTCACCACCCCTACCCCCTCCACAATCACCACCTCTACCCCTTCCAGAATCACCAACCCTTTCCCCCCTCCACAATCACCACCTCTACCCCTTCCAGAATCACCAGCCCTTTCCCCCCTCCGCAATCACCACCACTACCACCTGCACAATCACCAGCCCTACCCCCTCCACAATCACCACCCCCTACCCCTTCCGCAATCACCAGCTCTACCCCCGCCACAATCACCACCCCCTACCCCTTCCGCAATCACCAGCTCTACCCCCTCCACAATCACCGCCCCTTACCCCTTCCACAATTACCGTCCTCTGTGAGACTACATCATCCTTAGCTGTCATTGTGGGTTACCTTTTTTTTTTTCTTTTCTTTTACTAGAGTTTCACACATCCTAAATCGTAGCCAAACATTAGGTTTAAAATATACACATTCAAATAATGGCAGTTATTAAGAACCAGTATTTACTTGGCTATTTAAGTTATGATAATGTAGCGCTATTCTCATCAAAATCTTAACTTGAAATAGCAATCTGAACATAATTTTATTATTAAATGATGGGATTTTAAATATTTTTGTAGAATTGTTATAATTAATCTAGATTTTCTCATTATAATTGGCTAAATTTTCCTTTAAAATCATTATCAGAATTTCAACTTATTGGTTGACATTAGTAAGGAATATTAATACTTCATATATATATATATATATATATATATATATATATATATATATATATATATATATATATATAGGCTATATATATATATATATATATATATATATATATATATATATATATATATATATATATATATATATATGTAAAATGAAACACCATTTACGTTTACGTTCATTGCAATGTTCATTACAATCGTATTATGCCAGCAAATGAAAATTCATCCTACCCTTGATATAAAAACCAGATTTCCATCTATAGAAATATTTTGATGATACATAAGTTCTGGTGCGAATCTATTCTGATGAAACGTAGTCTTAATCCTCGGTAAATTGTCCTTAATTTCTTTAGATATAAAAAGAAACACTTTGAACCCCTCAAAAGCTAGAACGTTTGAATACATTCTGAAGTAAATTCAGCTAGATTACGAAATTGTCCAATCATAAAACTTAGGAACTCTCTACGCGGGAAAATGTCTGCCTTTAGGTTGGCTGTAATATGCTTAGTTGTGATTGGTGGTTACTCTTGCTTACGAAAGCTTAGCACTCCCTTCGTAGCCAAAACAGAATTAATTTCACAGTTCAAAAGGTTATATTTATTTCATTAATGTAAGTGAACGAGACCCATTTTATGTTTTAGTTTGAAAATGATTGTGACATTAAGTGTTTTGCATGAAAATATTTATTCATTAATCTTTATTTTAATGAAATTAATATAAGTTTTTCCCACTATTGGGCTAATTTATTCACAAAACGCCATTATGTGACGTCACATCACAACCACTCAAAGATGATAAGGGGAAGACCTGAAAGTAGCTATAATTTTCATGAGCATCTACCCTCCTTAGTAGGGCGCGTTGGCAAGAGATGGCGCTGATCTGTTCGTGTTTTTGTTTCCATCTGGGCTCGTGTTAGGGGAAATTGATGAATATGAATTACGTTTGTCACTACTACTGAACAGTGATACATGCATATTTCGTAGGAAGCGACACCTACAGATCATAAATTTCATAAATATTTGTGAGACCTGTGGTTTAAAAGAAATATAGTTGGCCGTGTTGTCTGTAGATGGCACTGGTATGCGATCTTATGAGCATTTTTTTTTTCGTGAATGAGCTCTTTGGTCTTCCCTTTAACTACATTTGGTCACCCATCAGAATCGAGATAGAATTTGCCCATAGGATGATATGAGTACACATATTCCCCACTACGAAAATGCACAAGGTGTGGCAATGAGACAGGTTTAAAGGCTGCTGTTCACGAAAAAGTCTTTATTCAATACTAAATATGTTTCAGTAAAACTCTTTCCGACTTCATATTGATATCTTATATATATAATCATGATATGATAGATTGAAATCTATAATAAAAATTTTCTAACACTGCATAAGTGTGCATCTCTTGATAAATCCTTCGTCCGTAATTTCCCTTAGGCAAAAAGAAACTCCCAGAGCTAGAGCGCGTGAATAGGTTGTTGTCAGGAAGTATTACATTTTCTGATTGGCTGCATACAACTTAGCTGTGATTGGCGGTTACCTTTGTTTCACGCTCTTCACATCGTAGCTAGATCCTTATCAGTTCATCGGTTCAAATTAACATATTTATTCTACTAATGCCAATAAAATAGTCCCTTTATATATTCAATTTGAATAAACGATAAGACTTCAAGTGTTTCTCATAAAAAGTTGTAATTTATTAGTCCTTAATTTGTTATTTTAACATTAGTCTTTTGTCCTATTAGGTGTATTTATTCCTCTGACGTCATATAGTAACCAATCAGAGGCGTTAAAATGGACCAATAGGAGGACAGATATTTCCCGCCAAGAAAATGTACAAGATGTACAGGTTCCTTTGATTTATGGGCTGTTGTTACTTAAAACTCGGTTACCACAATAATGTTCATTTAAACTCTCAGGCTTAGAAGGGTTATTTATATATAACATTATATTTCGACCTCTTATAGTACATAATTAAGGAATATGAACATACGGTGCTTAGTTTTGCCAATATTTTAACTAATTTCTACTGTTTTTTATATCAAAATACTAGCAACTATGGACGTTTTTCGCAAATACATTCCATCTATTCTCTTAAAAATAATTAGTAGAACTCCACACTATGTGAGCAGTGTATTGCTGTGCTTGTTACTTATATTCTTATTCTTCTTCTTCTTCTTAAAATTATTGCCAACTTGTGTGTGGAGTACTTTTTAAGAACTGCCTCAGCAATTCTAAGGTTCTATAGTTGTTTGTTTTTGTGTATTTAACATTATATTTATTATAATCTTTACTAATGGTTTGAGTGTTTTAGCGTTGTTATAATTTGAGGATATATATATATATATATATATATATATATATATATATATATATATATATATATATATATATATATATATATATATATATATATATGTGTGTGTGTGTGTGTGTGTGTGTGTGTCATCTTTTACCTCCTACGGGCAACAAGGAACCCCAATGCATTTAATTGGGCTGTGCAATTCACTTGTTACCTCATATTGTGAAGGTAAGGCTATTTTTAATATGTAATAATTTCGTTCACATTCAAATAATTTAATAGGGAAAGTAGTCTTCGCCCTTGTTGTGATTCTTGTGAAACTAGTTACTATTCACAAAAATAATTTATAACAGGCCTATATTTTTTTTATCGGGACCAATCGGCTTCATGTTAGATAAGCCTACCCTCATTGTGGGCTTAACAGTAGGATATGGATGTGAGTAGGGTGTATCTTGGATTTGTTTGAAAATAATAACCTTTATAGGGTGCTACTTTAGCGTGAGGTCTACTGCTCATTAGCACTAACTGTGATGGCTACCGCTGTTTAATCCTAACCTAACCTAACCTAATGGTATTCTTGTATATGACCAGGAAGAGCGGGAGTGACAGGTCACACGGTAAACCTCAGGTTTCACGTGGGTAGGCTACATATGGCGGTAGACATCACGCTAAAGTAGCAGCCTTTATAGTTCGTTGGGACAAACCAAAAAAAAAAAAGTTTCTTACTCAAGCATAGAAAATAGACACCAACATAAGCTTCCCCACCTAACAACCTTTGGGCCGTGTCTTTACCTACTTACCAGAGGGTGGGCTAACACCATTTGCGACCGCCCCGCTGACACTGCTGTATTCTTATTTGGCTGTCACCATACATATATGTAGCCACTAGCACATTTTACTAGGGGAACAAAAGTTTGTCCCATCTGTTATTACAATAAAACCCAGTCTGCCACATGGGAAACAAGTTAAAATTATAAAGAACCATAGAATTATAAATAAAACTAGCCTGGTTTTCTCATTAAACTACCTGAAACTGACATCATCAACATAGTCAGCCAAACAGAAGTTTGAGGTGCCAGCGCGCATTTGATATATATTCAAAATATATACTAAATTAAAAATGGAGTAATTACTCAAAAGTGTTCATAAAATATACAATTCACAAATAGTGACATTTTTGAGTAAATACTCTATTTTTAATTTAATATATATTTTTAAATACTGTATACAGTGGAACCTCTGCATACGATTGTTCCAACACCCAAAGTAAAATTCCATCAAATTTTCGTTTTGACACTCGGTCATGATCCAGCATCCGACATAGATCATACATGTAGAATTTTCTCGACGTGTCAGTCGTAGTTTCTTGTTTACGCCGGTAGACGGCAGCATGTCGGAGGGACGCCATTGAACGTCGTGTTGGTCAGTTCTCTGTTCTCGTGCTCATCTCATGGGTCCTAAGAAGCTTAGTTTTGGTACAGGTATTAGTAGTGGTGAGAAAAGGAAGCTGTACCAAGCAACTTTCTCCTGATAGTTTCTTTAAAAAATCTACGAAGCGTCAAATGATCGTGATGAAGAGGAAGAAAGTGAAGTAAAGAAAACTAAGATTGAATTGAGTGAAAGTGATGAAAATTTAAAATCAATAAAAAAAATGTAAAAAAAAATATAAAATATGAAAATAAAAAAGAAAATGAATAAGCTAAGTTAGGTTAGAATACACGTAGTGTAAGTTAGAGTAAGTTACGGTACGTTATCGCAGTCACCATCTCTACCTCCTCGCCGACCGTCCGTCTCCTATTGCATAGCAATTCCTACACCTGCGTTGGCATGTCTCTAAGGTAAAGTGACAATAAAAACCCCTTTTTTTATTTATTTCTTTATAATTATTCTTTTTTACATCTCTTATATAATGCAATTGTATCATTGTTATGTGTAGTAATTTATTAAGGAGTTATCTTAGGTTTTTGGGCTTTAGAACGAATTATACAAATTACAGTGTATTCTTATGGCAATATTTGCGCCAACATACGATTGTTTTAACATACGAAGCAGTTTCCGGAACGAATTAAGATCGTATATAGAGGTTCCACTGTATATCAAATGTATGTTGGCATCATGAACTTCTGTTTGGTTGATTATGTTGACGATACTAAATTTTAGTTCCAGGTTGTTTTGTGAGGAAACCAAGCTAGTTTTTTTTTTATAGTTCTCCATTTTTTTTAAATTTTAACTTATTTCCCAGGTGGCAAATTGTTTTAAATTATGAAAAAGTAATAGAGGAAAACAATAGCTTTGCATAATTTGGTAATATATGGAGAGCGTGGTCTTGTAAACAAATACCCAAAAAAGTTACCCAACCAACAGTCCCCACCTAATGTTTGCTCTATTATTCAGTCTCTTATCTGGCAGTGCACCTCGAGAACTGCATTAAAGATATGAATTAAATGTTTTCTTAGTTTCGATGTGGCCCTATCTATTTCCTCTTTTTATCCTTCTGCCGTGCGTTCATTCCAACTGCCTTTCATACAACCTTTTGTCCAACATCTATCAAGTTTTACTTCTTAGTGTACCTCGGGAGATTTCCCGCAATTCCATTGCAGGGCTGAATGGCCTCTTTGACACAAGCAACGTGCCACATGACCACTATCAATAAATCATACTGATACAGTAATCGCTTTGTATACATGTTGGAAGATATCAAGGGAAAAAAAAAGATCAAATTTCCAAGTAGACATTAGAAGATTTATATCTCTTTCTACCAACTCACATTTTGGGCCCTGCTATAGAACGCTCAGTTAACGGTATGTCAGAAGCAAGTACTAAACAAGGTCTGAGAATAGCTAAGAGGTTCAATGTATATAGTAATTGGCTTGCTACTACCCTTTAGAAAATTAAAACACTCCATTTTTAATTTAAGTTTGTTCCGTAACTGAAATACAAGCCACGGTATTTACATGGGGTAATTACTTCGGCGTAGCTGAATGACGAGCCATAAAAGTTTTAACGAGGGTTTACTACCTCGCCGGTAGTTAGCGCGGGGTAGGGAGGGGTAGCTAGCTAAACCCCCCCCCTCACACACACCGGTGAATGCTTCACTTTACTTTTGGCTTGGGAAGAGAACAGACCTGTCTGCTCTCTCCCTCTCTTTGACTGCCATATTTAATCTGTTTTTGCTTTTTCTTTTTCAGTGTGTTTGAAGTTGGCCTCTACTATGCGTATTTGCCCTGGACTTCCCGGCCGCCCTTGTGGGACCTTTATGTCGGCGGTCGACACCGATCCCCACACCTTACGTCCTCACTGTAGGGGCCAGCGGTGTGATAGTGGTAACGTGTGTATAGAATGTAGGAAGTGGTCTACCTCCCAGTGGGAGAGGTTTGCCCGGCGCCGGAAGAAAAAGTCCAAAAGGGATCTTTCTCCTTCAGAGGCTTCTTTGAAGAGAGGAAATTCCAGGACTTTTCCGTAGCCCTTTCCTCCTCCGAAGCTCCCCCTCAAGCGGTCTCTTCCGAGAGGCCGGTGAGTGGTAGCGTGGACCGCATTGCTGTTGACCGATCTCGGGGTGCGGGAGAGGTAGTTGCCTCCCATAGTGAGGCGGCTGCCCCTCCTCCCCCGGAAGAGGATTTGAATATGTCTAATCGTGATTTGTTTCAGCTATGGGCTTCCTTGGGGCTGCAGGGTTCGCCCTCCAAGGAAGCCATGTTTGACATGATCAAACTTGGTGCAGCTGTCAAACAATCGCCAACTACAGCAGGGATAGATCCTCTGTCTGTGGTTGACGTTGTTGTGACAGAGACATCTCGCGGGTCAAGTCAAACCCCCGTTCCTGTTGCTGAGGTAGCTGACGGCTTAGATTCCCCCTCCGAACACCTTTCGAGGGAGGATCTAAGTCTCACGGTCTCTCCTGCCGGTGATTCTCCCCCTTGGGGGAGTTCACTTACAGAGACTCCTCTTCGGAGGCCCCTTGATGGTCAGCCTGCTGATCCCACGGCCCCTCGTGGGCGTATGAGGCGGAAGGCTCGTCCTCTCCTTCGCCGTAGAGGCCTTCCTTCCCCTCATAAGGGAGTTAGGAGGCGCCTCTTCGGCTCGTCGTCGCCACAGTCCTCTGCGGAGGAGACGACTCGCCGTTCGCCGATCCTGCCAGCTACCACCTTAGACCTCTCCGGGGATCGTTCGCGATCCCCTTCGGATGATGGTCGTCCTTCGGGACACAGTGACCAGTCTCCCTCCAGACCTGCTGACTTGCCGTCACCCTCTGATGTTCCAGATGCGCGTGGCACGCCACCTGATCCTGCCACTGCGCAGGCACCGGGGCCTTCGGGGCTGAAGGGTCTTGAGGGCAAAACCGCGCCTCTTGCCCTCAAGCGCCAGGTTCTTCCTGCGCGCCCTCCTGCTGCTGACGCTGTTTCTGTCTTAGCGCCACAGCGTTCACCTACGCGCGTGCGCGCCCCTGTTCCTGCTACGCGCCAGTGTTCCCCTGTGCGCCCACATCCTTCTGCGCCCCGGCACCCTCCAGCAGTTCCTGTGACAGCGCGTCAGCGCCCACCTGCGCCCCAGCATTCCTAGGTTCCTGCTTCGTCGCGCGCAGTCCAAGAGGTTCCTTCGCTAGCGCACAGGCGCTCACATGTTCCTCTGGACTCGCAGCGCCCGTCTGGAGTTACGCGAGAAGCACGTCCACGTGTGGTTCCAGTTCCAGCACTCACGCGCTCGCCAACGCGCCAGCGCGTTTCCACATCACAGCGCGCCGCCCAGGAGGCTCCTAAGCTAGCGCACGGGCGCTCACTGGCACCCCAGGGCTCTCCTTCCAGACCGCGCGATCCTGCACGCGTTCCAGCCGCGCGCGACGCTCCGGTTGCGCGCCCCGTTCCTGTCATCAAGGCGCCTCATGCAACCCTTCAGCGCACCCATGTGCGCCCTCATCAAACCGCGCGTCCTGCTCGCCCACCGCAGCAGCGCACACCAGTGCGTCCACATCCTGATGCGCGCCCACGGTCACCTGCGCACCCAGCGCGCCCACAGGCGAGTATGCCTGTTCTGTCGGACCAGCGCCAACCTACGCGCCAACGCGCCATCCCTTCCTCGCGCTGCCCTGAACTGGCGCTCACGCGCCCTCGCCTGGTTCTCCCGGATACGCGCTCAGGCGCCCCTGTTCTCTCGCGCCCTCCAGAGTTGCTCCTGCGCGCCACACGCCCTCGCCATCTCCTATGCGCGCTCTCGCCATCTCCTACGCGCGCCCGCTCCAGCTCCTGCGCGCTCACGCGCCTGCTCCATCGCCAGCACGCCATCGCTCTCACGCTCCTGTGACTTCGCCTACGCGCCACCGCGCCCTCGCGCCCGCTCTCGCCCACGCCGATGCCCGCGCGAGCGCGAGATTCCTGTGTCATGCAATCCTTTCGCGCCCGACCCTGGCCAGGGCCCATCACGCGTTGCCAGGCGGACAGGTCTTCGTCTCGTTCCCCTCCCCGCAAGCGCAGACCAGCACGCTCGTCGGAGGAGGGGTGCTTCCCGGACAGGTCTAAGGACACTTCCTTTTCAGCTTCACAGGCGAATCCGCATTTGTCGACTCCTCTAAGGGATCGAACGATCCCCTTCCCTCCAGAGGGAGTGTCTGACAGCTGGCAGCCCTGGTTTGGTACCCTAGTCAGAAGCCCGCCCTGTCTGACATGGGTCTCAAATCAGTGGCAACTTCCTCCCCCTTGAAGAGGAAGAGAGGAGTCTCTCCCATGGAAACACCTCCAAGGCCTATTTTGTCTCCTCGCAGATCCTTGCGCAAGGCTCCTTCCCCCCCCCAGACTTTCTCTCCCTCCCCTGCGGATGAGGCCTACCCATCCTCAGGAGAGTCGGACGAACCGGACCTTGCCCCCATCGCACCAATGGGGGAAGCTCCGCCTCTCCCTGAGAAGTCTTCTCGTCCAGGGGTGGAAAAAAGCCTGCACCCTTCGTTACTCAAGTCCTGTATCCCGCCCAGGAGGGAACTGAAGGACTCATAAGACGATTCCTAAATTGTCAGCAAGGATCAGGCAGGAGCCATCTAGACCTTCCGAGGATGTCCACGTGTCCCCCCCAGGAAGAGCCACTGGGGACGGGAGACTTCGCTGCCAGTCCTTCAGGAGGAGAGCACCAAGAGTCAGAACACGCATTCTGGCAAGTCCTGACCCTCATGAGGAACCTCAACGGAATCCCAGACCCTGAGATTCCTCCTTGTGAAGGCAAGGACACGGTCCTGGACCGCGTCTACGGCACCCTGAAACCCTCTAGGGCCAGTGCAGCCTTGCCCTGGTCTCAGGGGATGAAGAGTGCCAGGGACAAGGTTGAGGGCCAGCTCTCTGAGCTTGCCGCCTCCAGCAGATCCAGCGCCGGTAACAAGCTCCTCCCTCCTCCTCGAGTCCATCAGAGGAGGTACTTTGAGATCCTAGAGGAGTCTTGTTTGGGTCTTCCGATGCATAACTCTGTGGAAGAACTCACCGGGGGAGTCCCTCTAGAGAGACTCTCCAACCGGCACGTGTCCTTCTCGGCCACTGAGATCCTAAGCCAGGAGAAGGTCGCTAAGTGTGCCATGCAGGCAACTTCGTGGCTTGACATCTGGCTGGGGTATCTGGGCATCCTGGTGCGGTCTGAGGACCTCCTAAGAAAGCACCAGGAAGGCACTGGAGACTTTCTTACTCTCAGGCACACGGACCATTGAGTTTCTGGCCCACCAAGTCTTGTGCTTGTGGGCCAATACGATTCTCAAACGTCGGGACGCTGTGGCTGAGAGGTTCCACCAGAAGGTTCCCAGTTCGGAGGTTAGCAGGCTCAGACACTCTTAACGTGTTCGGTAAGAGTTTGTTTGAGCCAAAGGACGTGGAGCTTACCGCTGAGAGGTGGAGGAAGTCCAACCAGGATTCCCTCATCCATAGGGCCCTGACATCGAGGCCCCACAAACCTCCAGCGGCTCAACAGCCCCGTCCAGCTAAGGACACTAAGAAGACCACTGCAGCGAAGCCGAAGGTGTCTCAGCCCTTCCCTGCTAAGAGCAGAAGGAGCAAGAAGTCCTCCAGGGGAGGCAAGAACCCTAGAGGTAACAGCTGAGGCCGTAAATGCTAGGGTTGGCAGGTCCCCTGCATGTCCACGAGTGGGGGGATGCCTACAAGGTGGCAGCAACTCGGGGCAGATGCCTGGACGATTTCCGTGATCGCTCTGGGTTATTGCGTCCCGTTCACAGCCTCTCTACCTCCCCTGACAGCGAATCCAGTGTCGTTGAGCTCTCTTGCCATGGGCTCGGCAAGAGGGCAAGCCCTTTGGGCAGAAGTCCAGACCATGTTGAAGAAGGACGCTCTCCAGGAGGTTGTAGACGGGTCCCCAGGCTTCTACAGTCGACTCTTTCTTGTGAGAAAGGCGTCTGGAGGCTGGAGACCAGTCATCGACCTCTCAACCTTGAACGGGTTTGTCAAGCAGACTCCGTTCAGTATGGAGACGGCAGACACGGTCAGACTCGCAGTGAGACCACAAGACTTCATGTGTACACTGAACCTGAAGGACGCGTACTTCCAGATCCCAGTCCATCCGTCTTCAAGGAGGTACCGAAGATTTTGCCTAGACAGCAAGATCTACCAGTTCAAGGTGCTGTGTTTCGGTCTCTCCACAGCCCCTCAGGTGTTCACCAGAGTGTTCACCCTCATCTCTTTGTGGACTCACAGGATCGGCGTCCGTCTCCTCCGTTATCTGTATCTGGACGACTGGCTGATCCTAGCGGACTCGGAGGCAACCCTTCTTCGCCACCGAGACAAGCTCCTCGAAATTTGCCAGGATCTAGGGATCATGGTAAATCTCGAGAAGTCCTCTCTGCAGCCCTCTCAGAAACTGGTATATCTAGGAATGATCATAGACACCAATCTCCACAGAGCCTTCCCATCAGACGACAGGATAGCAAGGCTGACGAAGGTCGCGAGACCCTTCCTCAATCGAGAAGAACTCCCAGCCCAATCGTGGCTACATCTCCTCGGCCACCTCTCCTCCCTGGCCTGTCTCATTCCCAACGGTCGCCTCAGAATGAGATCCCTCCAGTGGCGACTCAAGTCCCGGTATAATCAAGGTCACGATTCCCCGGACACTCTGATCCCTATGGGTCCTGCGGAACGGACGGACCTCCAGTGGTGGGTGGCGGATGAGAACCTACGAAAGGGAGTGGACCTTCTCGCCCTTCCCCCGGATTTGATGTTGTTCTTGGACGCATCAAAGAAAGGGTGGGGGGCCCACGTTCTGAACCACAGGACCTCAGGCCTGTGGTCAGAATCAGAAAAGTACCTTCACATAAACCTGCTAGAAATGAAGGCCATGTTCCTGGCACTAAAGAAGTTCCACCAAGTCCTGGCGGGCCACTCTGTGTTGGTGATGAGCGACAACACCACGGTGGTGGCTTATATCAACAAGCACGGAGGTACCTTTTCGGAACAGCTATCCCATCTTGCAGTAGAGATCCTGAGATGGTCCAAAGTCCACTCGATCTCGCTAGCGGCTCGCTTCATTCCAGGCAAAAGGAATCTGCTCGCCGACAGTCTGAGCAGAGCGACGCAGATAGTGAGTACCGGGTGGTGTTTGGATCGTCTAGTAGCCAACAAAGTCCTGACTTTGTGGGGTTCTCCGTCGGTGGACCTGTTTGCTACAGCGCTGAATTTCAAGCTCCCGCTGTACTGCTCCCCAGTCCCGGACCCCAAGGCTCTCTGGCAGGATGCCTTCCAACAACGGTGGGACAACGTCGATGTGTACGCCTTTCCCCTGTTCTGTCTGATGAGGACGGTACTCAACAAGACCAGAATATCGGTCAATCTTTCAATGACCCTGATAGCTCCGCTATGGCATCACGCAGAATGGTTCCCGGACCTTCTGCAACTCCTCACGGAGGTTCCGAGAGAACTCCCTCCACGTCACGAGCTACCTAAACAACCACACGCCAACATCTACCACAAAGCCGTAGCTTCGCTTCGACTTCACGCCTGGAGACTATCCAGCATCTCCTCACAGAGAGAGGATTTTCCGCAACAAGTTGCGGACAGGATGTCTGATCACCTGCGTAAGTCCTCCGCAGGGGTCTATCAGGCGAAGTGGAGAGTCTTCTGTGGTTGGTGTCGTGGAAGGGGTATCTCTCCCCTCGATGCCACTATTCCAGCAATAGCGGAGTTCCTTGTGTATTTGCGGGAGGAAATACGCCTTTCAGTCTCGACAGTGAAAGGCTATCGCTCAGCCTTAAGTCTTGCCTTCAGGCTCAAAGGAATGGACATTTCTTCCTCGCTGGAACTTTCCCTTCTCATACGGAGTTATGAACTTACCTGCCCTCAGTCGGAAGTGAGATCTCCTCCATGGAACGTGGTTCCAGTTCTCAGGTCTCTGAAGAGACCTCCCTACAAACCATTACCCCAGGCTTCTGATCGCCACCTTTCCTGGAAGACGGTTTTCCTGCTAGCTTTGGCCTCGGCCAAGCGAGTCAGTGAGCTACATGGTCTCTCGTACGACATCGCCCATTCAAGGGGATGGGGGGAGGTAACGTTCAGCTTCGTCCCTGAGTTTGTTGCCAAGACTCAGAATCCGGGAGTGCCGGACCCTAGGTTCGACTCTTTCCAGGTTTTGAGTCTCCGTTCTGTAACAGATGACCCAGACCATCTCTTACTGTGCCCAGTGAAGAGTCTGAGGTTGTATGTTAAAAGAACAGCTGCAGTTCGTCCCCAGGTGCGAGCCCTGTTCGTGAGCACCGGAAGGACGAAGAGGAGGGTCACCAGGAATACCATCTCGGCCTGGATTCGCAAGGTGATACATCTGGCCTTGAATCCTGACCCTCTTCCGTCACGTCGCCCTAGAGCGCATGATGTCAGGGGCATAGCTACGTCCCTGGCCTTCAAGAAGGATTATTCAGTGACGCAGGTCCTTCAAGCTGGGGTGTGGAAGTGTCAGACCACCATCACGGTCCACTACCTGCAAGACGTGACACACAGGATGATCGATACGTTCTCTATCGGCCCTGTGGTGGCTGCAGAACAGCTGGTCTAACCTCAGGCTCCTTAATGGACAAGTAGCAGGAGGTTGAGGGCATTGTTACCCGGTTTTAGTCTGCGTGAATTAAAAGATCTGTCTGGCCCTTATTCTTTTCTTCATCCTCTCCTCCCTTGGAGAAAGCAGCATCCTGGGTTCTCTGCACAGCTGACCTCGAACCTCTGCAGGTAAGCCATGCTCTCTTGTGTTCCTAGTATTAAAATGTAATACTGTCATGTCCCCATACCCTGACGAGGTGGTATTGGGAGAGTCCTAGCCTAGATTTCCATCTGAAGAACTCCAGGTCAACTTCCTAGGACGAGTCACTTCTCACCTTCACACACAGCTTATGTAGGCCGCAGCAGTTTCACAGCTGCCAGCGAGGAGCAGGGACCCCTTATTTCTTGAGTTCTTACACACTCGAATCTGGGGTCCCAGGGCAAGCCAAACCCAGTATGGGAGGGGACTTACCGCCCTTCCTAAGGGTTGAGTCACCCCATGTAAATAGCGTGGTTTGTATTTCAGTTACGGAACAAATGACAAATTCGTAGATAATTTGTATTTTTCCTAACTATACAAACCTTAGCTATTTACACATATGCGCCTGCCGGCCCTGTCCCCCAGGTTAAGTCCTACCTCTAAGCAAAGTGAAGCATTCACCGGTGTGTGTGAGAGGGGGGGGGGGTAGCTAGCTACCCCTCCCTACCCCCCGCTAACTAGCGGCGGGGTAGTAAACCCTCATTAAAACTTTTATGGCTCATCATTCAGCTACGCCAAAGTAATTACCCCATGTAAATAGCTAAGGTTTGTATAGTTAGGAAAAATACAAATTATCTACGAATTTGTCATACTAAAACAGTGAGTTCATTTTCTATTCACCTATACAGTACTGTACAATTGTGAGATTTTAATCTTATTCACTTCTTAATACTTCAAATGCAATATTACCAATGCAATGACAATTTTGTTAACCTTATAAAAAATAGTACTCATAAAACAATTTTTTAAAGAATTGGGTTGACATGAAAGGACCTATCCCATACATGGCTGCTACAGTATTTTATTGCAGATAATTATCCAAGCTGAACTTGTTTTATTCTTTTTATTTTTCCAACTCAGGTTATTAGCACTGTTCTTCCTTCTGATGTTTTTGGTTGAAGAACACCACATCATGGTCAAGTTTAAAGTTCATAAGTGTTTTATATTCATCTCTAAAGTAGGAAGTTGAATATGCCAGTTATATTAATGGGTAATCCTAAAAAGTGACCATGTATAATTAATTATTAAGTCAGGTTATGACTTGAAGGTTAAGAACATTTGGAGTAAAGATGTTTTACTTTTCTTTCAGATTCGTTTATTGACCTGCGCATGTGAAATCCAAAAGCTGAATCCAGTATTGTATGCAAAAAACTCTGTAGTGAGCAATCCAATTTCTTTAATATGGAGGAGGAGATGGAAGCTAGATGTACATTGATGGCTCAAGATTAAATTAATCATATCTATATCAATGCTGATGGATAACAGGGATGTAGGCTGTAAGGTTAAACCAACATCAATTTAAAGATAAGTTTGAGTTTTTATTGAATTTTTTTTTCCAGAAATTTTCACATCAGATTACAGAGTAAGTAATAATCATCTATGTAAGGTAGCTTATGTACAGTGTACAAGCTAATGTTCAACATATACTGTCTGATAAAGTCCACCATACATAAATTCTCTTGAAAATGAGATTGATATTTAATTATTTTTAGGCGAGTTGGTCATAGATTTTGTTATTTCTATACATTATTAGTTTTATGTCTGTATACTATTGGGTCATTTTAGATTGGTTGATTATGAAGCACTATGTGCGTAAACTAGAGCTCGATAGAGTTAGGAGAGCTTCTAGGTCTAAATCTAAGTCTGTTAGTGGAAAGGAAGACGAACTTAGTGTAGATTTATCCTTTGAACCTATAATTGATTCCTCTTTGGAAGTTGATCCTTCCCTTGAGTTAGTAACTCCTGCCCCTTCTACAGGATCCGTGTCTGCGGATGACCCTCGGTACGCTAGTTTGGCTGCCGAGTTGAAGGCCATTAAAGAACAACTTGCGGCCTTTAAAGGTAAGAATAGTGAAAGTGCTTGTGTAAGTGCAGTGGAGGGGGCGACTGACCGAACCTGTCATTACCCTAGGCCTCTACCAAGCTCCCAGGACCAAGAGAGAAGGTACGTCGACAACCGAAAGGGGGTGAGAGGTACGTACCCTCGGTCAGCCATCGCCTCAGACAGTCCTGTTGCCGATTCCCAGGCTGTTCTTGACCGTCACGGAAAAGACGTTTCGGATGTGTTAATTTCTTCTCCGAATTCTCCCAGACGTAAATGGAAGTTTGAAGCGTCAAGACCTACAAAGTGGAGATGGAACCGCGACTAACTGTCTCGTTCTTTCTCTCCCGGTTCTAGCAGCTATGAACCTTGTCCGTTTGAGGACGATTTCGACTCTGTGCCTGTGAAAAGGACGAAGCCTAAGCCTGCAAGTCAGGATTTTACAGCCGAAGATCCTTCCTCTTCTACGAGTGTTATTCGTCAACCCTCCCCTTCGGGACCGCAAGACCCAGCTGATGTTGCTAAATCCTTTATGTCTGTCATGCAGGAACAACTTTTTACGTTAGTGCAAGCATTTAGCCGCCCTCACGCCCAGTCTGATAAACGTAAAGACGACTCTTTGCCTATTAAGAAGTCTACTTCTAAGAGAGAACGGAGTCCTTCTCCTAAGAAAACTTCTTTCTCTCGGCGCCAGGACGATGACTGTGCGCTTTCGCAAGGCGATACTTCTTCTCGATACCAGGACGATACCATCTCCCGTTCTCGATGCCAGGACGATACTGCCTCTCGTTCTCGATGCCAGGACGATACCGCCTCCCGTTCACGACGCCAGGACGATACCGCCTTCCGTTCACGACGCCAGGATGATACCGCCTCCCGTTCACGACGCCAGGACGATACCGCCTCCCGTTCACGACGCCAGGACGATACCGCCTCCCGTTCACGACGCTAAGACGATACCGCCTCCCGTTCACGACGCCAGGACGATACCGCCTCTCGTTCACGACGCCAGGACGATACCGCCTCTCGTTCACGACGCCAGGGCGATACCGCCCCTCGTTCACGACGCCAGGACGATACCGCCTCTTGTTGACGATGCCAGGACGATACCGCCTCTCGTTCACGACGCCAGGACGATACCGCCTCTCGTTCTCGACGCCAGGACGATACTGCCTCTCGTTCTTGACGCCAGGACGATACCAGCCTGCTTCCTGAGGACGATACTGCCTCTCGTTCCAAGGACTATTCTAGCGCTGGGCGCCAGGACGCAAGCCATCTTTTGCAGGACGATTCCTTTGATTTGCCATTGTCGGATTCTAAGGAGCCTTCTTCTCGTTCGAAGGATGTTGCAGATGTGGATCAGGACCTCGAGGAGGTCTCTGATGACGATGATAAACCAGCCGACGCTGCTGGAGATTAACAAAGTTCTCTCTCGCTCCCTTCTTGAACTTTTTGGAGAGGAATTCCAACCTGCTGCCCTGCAATCTCCTCAATCCCAATTTAACAGAAAGAAGGCCAAGAAACAGTCAGCCTTCATCAAGATGAAGCTGTCGATTTCCGCAAAGAAGGCTCTTACGAAGATTGATGACTGGATGAAGGAGCGGAGACAAGCAGTTAATACTTCCTTCTCGTTTCCACCAGCTCGTCTTGCTTCAAAAGCTGGTATGTGGTATGAAACTGGGGAACCTTTGGGTCTGGGAGTGCCTTCCTCCTCCAAGGGTGACTTCTCTGGCTTAGTGGACTCAACTAGAAGGCATGCTCTCAACTCAGCCAAGGTCATGTGGTCGATGTCGGAGCTGGATCATCTCGTCAAAGGTATTTTTAGAGCCTTTGAGGTTTTTAGTTTTCTAGACTGGTTGCTAGGGACTCTGGCAAGGAAAACTGACCAGATGGAAGGAACTTGGGACCTAACCAGTATTATGTCCTGTATGGACAAGGCCCTCAGAGATGGGGCGAATGAGTTGGCTTCGCTGTTCTCAGCTGGGATCCTAAAGAAGAGAGTCCTGCTTTGCTCTTTTACTTCAAGGTCTGTTACCATTGTGCAGAAGTCTGAGCTTCTTTAGGCCCCCCCTGTCTCAACATCTTTTTCCCGAGTCCCTGGTTAGAGACATTACGCTTTCGCTGGCCCAAAAAGCCACCCAAGACCTATTATCTCGTTCAGCTCGTAAGCCCTTGGCAACCACTCCTTCTTCTTCGAAACCAGAGGAAAAGAAATTCCAACAGCCCTTTCGGGGCAGGACTACTCCAAGACCAGATTTTAGAGGAAGAAGGCAAGAGTCAGGACCAAGATCAAACAGGGGTTCGTTTAGAGCTCGCTCCAGAAAATGAAGTTCGTCTCCTCCAGACAGTGGGCGCAAGACTCAGGTTTTTGGCAGTCTTGGAAGAGGAGAAGGGCGGACACCTGGTCCCTCTCAGTCATCAAGGAAGGATACAAGATCCCCTTTCTGAAGAAATCTCCTCTCGCAGATGCTCTGCTGGCCTTAGTAGCCCAGTACACAGATCCGGGGAAACAGAAGGCCCTAATAGACCTAGTCGACCAAATGCTAGACAAGGGAGCGATAGAACCGGTTCGGGATCTATCCTCCCCAGGCTTTTACAATCGCCTGTTTCTAGTCCCCAAGAACTCGGGGGGATGGAGACCCGTCCTGGATGTCAGTTCTCTCAACGTCTTTGTGGAGAAGACAAAGTTCTCCATGGAGACGACTCAGTCTGTGCCGGCATCAGTACGTCCAGGGGACTGGATGGTGTCCCTCGATTTGCAGGACGCGTATTTCCACGTCCCCATCCATCCGACTTCAAGGAAGTACCTGAGATTTGTAATGCAGGGCAAGTGCTTCCAATTCAGAGCGCTTTGCTTCGGTCTCAGCACGGCTCCTCAAGTCTTCACCAGGATAATGACGAATGTGTCAGGCTGGCTGCATCAAGAGGGAATAAGGATATCCTTCTATCTGGACGATTAGCTGATTCGTTGACGATCGAGGGAGAAATGTCTGGAGGATTTACGAAAGACTTTTATGATGGCTCAAGATCTAGGCCTGGTCATCAACAGGGAGAAGTCTCAGATCAAGCCAAATCAGACTATTCTCTATTTGGGGATAGTTCTGAATTCAGTTCTTTTTCGGGCTTCTCCCTCTCAGGAAAGACGGACCAAGTTTCTCGAAAAAGTCAGAAGTTTCCTGGACAAGAAGAGGTGCTCAGCGGAGTGGATGAGTTTGCTGGGAACACTATCCTCCCTCGAGCAGTTTGTCCATCTAGGGAGGCTCCATGTAAGGCCTCTACAGCACTTTCTTTCGAAAACGTGGAACAGAAAGACGCAGGAAGACTCCTTTTCCTTCCCCATTCCAGCAGAAGTCAAGAATCTTCTGAAGTGGTGGCTGGATCCAGCCTTGTTAGGGGAAGGGATCTCCTTAAACAAGAAGAACCCAGACTTAGTGTTGTTTTCAGACGCATCGGAGTCAGGTTGGGGGGCAACACTAGGAAGCAAGGAGGTCTCAGGCTATTGGGAAGGAAATCAGCTGGAATGGCACATCAACAACAAGGAGCTGATGGCCATTTTTCTGGGGCTAAAGGTCTTCAAAGACTCGGTGTCTGGGAAGATTGTGGAGGTCAACTCAGACAACACCACAGCTCTTGCTTACATCAGAAAGCAAGGGGGGACTCGCTCTCTGTCTCTGTTCAAAACAGCAAGGGAGCTCCTTCTTTGGGCGAAGGAGAACAAGATAGATCTGCTGATGAGGTTTGTACAGGGACAGAGAAATGTGAGGGCGGACATGCTCAGCAGGAAAGGGCAGGTCCTTCCCACAGAATGGACCCTCAACCAACAGGTCTGTCAGAGTCTCTGGAGGCTGTGGGGGAGACCCCTCATCAATCTTTTCACCTCCAACTTAAACAAGAGAATCCCCAACTATTGCTCCCTGGTCCCGGACGAGGAGGCAATAGCGGTGGACGCCTTTTTGATGGATTAGACGGGGATGGACACATATGCCTTTCCCCCGTTCAAGATCATCAATCTGGTAGTCAGGAAATTTGCTCTCCTCGATTCGGGACGAATGATCCTGGTAGCTCCTTTCTGGCCGATGAGGGAATGGTTCACGGAGGTGGTGGACTTGTTGATGGGCTTTCCAAGAAGCCTTCCTGCAAGTCCAAAGCTGCTCAGACAACCCCACTTCGAGAGGTATCATCAAAACCCCCTCGCTCTCAATCTGACTGCCTTCAGACTATCGAGAAGCTCGTCAGATCGAGAGGATTTTCAGTGCAAGCTGCGAAAGCTATCGCCAGAGCGAGGAGGGTCTCTTCACAGAGGGTCTACCAGTCCAAGTGGGAGACTTTTAGGGCTTGGTGTAGGAAGCACAAGATTTCCTCATCCACTACCTCTGTGATCCAGATTGCTGATTTCTTGTTGTACCTCAGGCAGGACGCTAAGCTGGCGGTGTCCACAATCAAAGGGTACAAAAGTATGCTCGCTTCAGTCTGTCGGCATAGAGGCTTGGACTTGTCTCACGATAAGGACTTACATGTCCTCTTGAAGTCTTTTGAGACAACCAAACAGGTCCAGTTAAAGCCCCCTTCTTGGAACCTTGATGTGGTTCTTAAATTTCTGTGCACCAAGAGATTTGAGCCCATCTCACAAGCTCCTCTTAGGGAGGTTACGAAGAAAACCCTCTTCCTTTTGGCCTTAGCAACAGCTAAAAGAGTCAGTGAAGTCCATGCAATTGAAAAGCAGGTAGGCTTCAATCTGAATGGGGCAGTTTGTGCCTCAAGAATAGACTTCCTCGCCAAGAACGAGAACCCTTCAAAGCCCTGGCCAAGGACCTTTGAGGTTCCTAACTTGACTAACCTAGTAGGTCAAGAACAAGAGAGGCTCCTCTGTCCAGTCCGAGCCCTCAAGGCCTACTTGTCTCGCACAAAAAATGTGAGAGGCTCTTCCAGCTCCTTGTGGTGTTCTGTGAAAGATCCTCAGAAGCCCCTTTCCAAGAACGCTTTGTCTTTTTCCCTGAGGGAAGTTATAAGAGAAGCGGATCTCTTGTGTGAGGAGGAACACTTCGGCCTTTTAAAAGTGCAGGCTCACAAAGTGAGAGCCATTGCGACCTGGCTTGATTACCGCAAGGACATGTCGGTCAGACAAATTATGGATGCGACATTCTGGAGGAGCAACTCTGTGTTCGCTTCTCATTACCTCAGAGAGGTGAGAGTGGATTATGAGAAATGCTATACCTTGGGCCCATACGTAGCTACGGCTTCTGTATTAGGCAAAGGAGTTACTACCTCCCCTCAACCTTAGTTTTGTATACCTGTGTGTGGGTTGGTGTTTTTAATGGTTGTCTGAGGATGTCGACTTGTGTACAGTCACCTCAGTCTAGTTAGATAATTTATATCTACTTTGCAAAGGTTAGGTGGTTGGTTTTGGTAAGGTTGCAGTTTTTAATATTGGGCAATAGGTATTCCTGAAGTCTAGTCAGATTGTTGGTCTCATCCCGTTTACAGACTCGATTGAGTGTTTTCAGCACTGCAGGTCACATCCTGGCTGACACTCCTAAGGGAAAGCGACTCAAGAGGCAGGAACCTTTGAAGTCAGCTACCTTAGCAGGTGAGGAATCAAGGTGTTTTTTATCCTACAACTTTTTTGGTTGTTTCCCCAACGATGTTTACTGTCTATCACCCTCCTCCAAGTGTGTTAATCAGCTATGTATATATAACTACCAGGTAAGTTCTATTCATAAAAATGGAGTTTTTATGATAAAACAAAGTTTTATGAATACTTACCTGGCAGTTATATATATATTCGAAGGCCCACCCACCTCCCCTCAGGAGACAGGTCGGGCATAGATGAACTGAAGTTAGAAAACGGGAATGATTCCTCGTACCACCCTTTAACGAGTGTAACCACCCAACCACCACAAGGCGGTTGCCGCGTTTAGAAAAATTCTGCCGAAAGTAGAGATTATTAGCTATGTATATATAACTGCCAGGTAAGTATTCATAAAACTTTGTTTTATCATAAAAACTCCATTTTTCAATATTCTTGCATAGATCTGTTTACAGGGAGTCTTTAAAGTACCTTAATATTGCCTAATTTATCTGTTAGAATTCAACTGAAAATTAATATTTTTATATAAATCAAAAAGTCTGTTGCTGTCTGTAACATAGTTGTGTCTTTGTATTACAGTATACTGGTTAGGTCTTAACTATCGTAAACGCTACAATCATTTTTTTTATTTGAAAATTTCAAGAAAGTACAATGCATAAAATTAAGTTCTACTAAATTCGCAACTTGAACTTGGAATGTCACTGAATTTCCCCTTCAGTAGCTTTGATCACCATATTAGTATTTCACTATATTGTGTCATACTAAACTTACTAGGAGCTTCAGTATTAAATCTTACTCTCAATAACGTATCATCATCAGTTGAAAATTTTGCTGGTAATATTTTTTTTTTTCATATATATATGAAGGTATAAAATTGTTTGTAATACTTGCTGTTATCAGGACTACTCTGTAGGAGAATGTTATATAATCTTCATTTGTGTGCTAATTTGATTTGACCACCCTGTGTGTATATTTGCCTGTGTGTATATTTGCCATTCTTGTAAGCACAAGTGGGGTAAAGTTTTTATGCTACCTGAATTTTTACTTGTGGATAATTAATAACTTGAAATTTCCAAATAGCATTTGAAGGGATACAAATACATAATCATAGTGCTGTTTTAAATAAGGAAACATATTAGCTGAAACTTTTGGTACTGATAATGAATGGCTAGTTTTTCCCAAACAAGCATTGTGATATCCTCAGGTCAATTTTTTTTATTAATTTTTATGAAAATAACATAGAAAATATTCAGTCCGATTATATGATATACTGTATGTGTTTTTAAAAGGATATATTACCACAAGTCAAGATATTTAATTTTAACTATATGTATTCTTGTGACCTAAAGTTCAATTTATCACCAGTTTCCCAATCAGGTGAGGTCCTATTGTATGATGATCGCTTTCATACAGTGATTTCTATTCATCATTGTATTTCTATGATACCATGCTCTTGGTGGCACTTGCGGATATTGGACTAAGGCTGCTAGATTGGAAAGCTACTTAACAATTCCAGGTTTTTGACCTTATGCTTTAGCTTATGATATAAGGTTTTGCTTCTATCCTTTCTTTCCATTAGGACTTCCTATTCTGTAAATATTTGTTGGTCATTAAGCATTGCCTTTAATTAGAATGCACCTTATGCATCTCGATGGTATACAACCTATGACGATTGTTATGATTTTTTTGGCGTTCTCTGCTTACATGCTGCATTTCTGTGACAATCCAGGTTTTAGCAGCTGTAATTTAATTCCACTTTTTCTGTTCTGTTTTTTATGAAGCCTGCTTATGATGTTGCATAATCTGGAGAATTGACTTATGTTATTTTGTTAGATCATAGTTTTTACCTCATGTTTATTAATTGGTTTGAATATATAATGGTAAACTTTGCTCAAGTTTATGTTAGTAACTGGTTATATATGGTTGTGTCCAGAAAATTATTCTCTCTGAGAATTTTTATTCGAGTACTTGAATAAGTCTTCTTTAGATTCTTTTCATGATACTTCTGCTTGAGAGTTATGGGGTCATTTGACTGTCCAGACAGTACTACATTGGATCATTCTCTCTGGTTACGGTTCACTTTCCCTTTTCTTATACACACTGAATAGTCTGGCCTATTCTTTACATGTCCTCCTCTGTCCTCATCCACCTGACAACACTGAGATTACTAAACAATTCTTCATCACCCAAGGGGTTAGCTACTGCACTGTGATTGTCCAGTGGCTACCTTCCTCTTGGTAAGGGTAGAAGAGACTCTTTAGCTATGGTAAGTAGCTCCTCTAGGAGGACATTCCAAAATCAAACCATTGTTCTCTAGTCTTGGGTAGTGCCATAGCCTCTGTACCATGGTCTTCCACTGTCTTGGTGTAGAGCTCTCTTGCTGGAGGGTACACTCGGACACACAATTCTATCTTATTTCTCTTCTTGTTTTGTCAAGTTTTTATAGTCTATGAAGAAAATATTTTAAGGTTGTTACTGTTTTTAAAAAATTTCATTTTCCTCATTTCTTTTCCTCACTGGGCTATTTTATGTGTTGTTGCCCCTGTGCCTATAGTATCCTGGTTTTCCAGTTAGGGTTGTGACTTGGCAAGTAATAATAACAATAATAATAATCTTGCTGAAAACTATTATTTTATCATCGATTAATTGTTGATGGTTCGATGAGTTAAAATACTAGCGTTTTTAGAAATCTAAGGCTATCTAGATTGAAAATTTATTGAGTCCTGAAACCTGATAATTTTAACTTTCTTAAAATTTATTTATCTGTCCATAATAGATTTTTTTTGTATGGAAAATTTACATGCCTTTCAGATGTAATGAGGATTTCACAGCTTAGTTTTTTTCAATATTAAACTTACCCGATGATCATATAGCTGTCAGCTCTGCTGCCCGACAGAAAAAACCTACGGGCGGAATACGCCAGCGATCGCTATACAGGTGGGGGTGTACATCAACAGCGCCATCTGTCAAGTAGGTACTCAAGTACTCGATGTCAACATAGAACCAATTTTCCCTCTGTCGTGCCAATGGCAAGACCTACTAAATACGCCGTCCCTAACTGGAGTTGTTTTCACAACGATTTGGTGAAGTACACTATTCCAGTTTTGAGCTTTCGCTATGCAGGGGTTTTATCTTCATTTCAAAACTTGAACTCGTTTTGGATAGATTTAATTATGGTGACGAAGAGAGTATGGACTCTCTTTCACTTTTAAATGGCCGACCCTTCCCTTAGACGGAAGTGTGTTTAGGTTTTTGGTAATTTTGCTTAACAAGTTATAGATCTATTTATTTTATATCTCTCCGCCTTTATAGGCCTCTTCGATTAACTTTCCATTTATTATAAACTTTTAGAAAATATTTTTTTTTTATGTTTGTTTATATGCGACCTTTCCTAATAGTAGGCGGTCCTTACTTGGAACCGAAGTTAATTAACATTGAGCCCGTTATATCGTATTTAACCTTTTAAGAATTTAATACTTTTTTAATTTTAATGTTTTATGAAAGAATTTCTTTGATAGTCTCGTACTGTTTTCAAAGATGAACTAACGTTTAGTTTTTTAGTCTCCGCAGTTGTTGACGTTCAGAACGTTCAACATGCGCTCTATCGTTACGATAGAGAGAGAGTGTATCACGGTTTCACTTTGCAGTAAGAGTAAACCGATTTTAGCATTTCGTTCATTCTTTCTTAGCTTAAATGGTTTAAATTCTAAATAAAGGAACTTTTTATTTGGGAAACCTTTCAGTTTTTTCCTTTAGCAAATAACATGTTTTAACGATATATAATTGGGCTCCTCTCTCAGGTGCTAAATCAAGAGAGAAGAGAGAGAGAAATAGAGACGGAGGGAGAGAGAGGAGAATAAACATTTCGTTCAAGCGGGTAACGTTGTTCTCGTTTTTACTCTTCTCCCTAGTCGCTGTAGGGGAAGAAGGTAAAACGTTTCTAGGGTTTTATTCTTGTTATCAGGCTTTATGCGGTGAGAGATTGTAAACGTAGTTTATTTGATCTAGTGTTTAGTCTCTTTTCCAGCCACTGAATTCTTTATCTTTATTTATGTTTTTTTCTGTTGCATTGTAAAACTGTTTTCGCAATTACTACCTTTTAATGAAGGATAGGATTGCGTGTTTCAGGTAGAAATCAGTTAAAGTTTCGATTTCAGTGAAATAAGTGCAAACAGAAAATCAAAAGTGATAAAGTGATATGCGCAAAGTGTTACAGTGTTGCGTCCGAGGGTTCGTCTGTTCGTGCCAGTTGTTCACCTAGTCCGGGACCTCTTACAAGCTCCCAAGCCCAGGGGAGAAGTAATGTCGAACGACTTATGGGTTCCACAGGCCTTGATCGACGAACAGACGTTTTTCCCTCCGTGGTTTCGGGCGTATCTACACACGTTAGCCGACGTGAGATCGCCCCACCCACACAAAGACGAGAGAGCCCATTTTTTCCTCGTCTGCGGAAGAGGTGTCTCGTAAGAAACCATGGACCACATCTTGCAGCTTTTAAGTGCAAGTCGGTCCCTTCCGCGCAAGTCCAACGGCCTAGGTGTAGCCACTGGGTCAGTTCGGACTCGCTGCAGTCATCCGACGACTGCACACCTCCCAAGAGAGGCAAAATGGTACCGCAACAGGCAGTAACTCCGTCTGTTGCCGCACCAGCTGTTTTAGACCCTCAGTCACAACGGACAGTAGCTCCGTCTGTTGCCGTTTTTTGTAGACCCTTAGTGGTCTTTACTGCAGTCTATGCAGACTCAGTTAGCTGCGGTTATGCAGGAGTTTCGTGCGGAGAAGGTTGACACTGCTCTCGTTAGCCTACAACCTGCCACGGTTGTGCGCCCAGCTCACGCTGAGGCTGCCTGCTCCCACACTCCGGCTGCGGAGAGCTCCACCTCCGATGCGCAATCGACCCTGCCAGACGCATGTTAACGTTAGCCGACGTGCGGCTCCCTCCGTTAACATGCGTGAGCTACCGCATCAGCAGTGGGAAGGTGGAGTCAAGCTGCCGTGTTTTGACGCGATGCGTTAGTTTCCGCTACCCACGGCAGTCCCCACCACGCACCACCACTCCGCTTTGGTTGTTGCCTGCTCCCACTCTCCGACTGCGGAGAAGGTTGACGATGCACCCGTTTGCCTACAACCTGCCACGGTTGTGCGCCCAGCATGGCTGCCTGCTCCCACACTCTTGTTGTGAGAGCTCCTCCACCCATGCGCAGTCGACCCTGCCAGACGTATGCTGACTCCCACAGACACACGGAGCACTCCGTTGCCGTGCGTGAGCTACCACAAGCTGCCGTGTTTTGACACGGTGTGTCAGCCTCCGCAACCCACTGTGGTTACCGCCACTCGCCCGCAGCAGACTAGTCAGTCAGGAGTTGAGGCTTCCCCACACAGCTTTGGTTGTTGCCAGCTCACAGACTGTCAAGCAGTTACATGACGTTGCCTTCTGGTCTGCTACTAATGCACCAGTGCTGTACAGTGAACCCTCGTTTATCGCGGTAGATAGGTTCCAGACGCGGCCGCGATAGGTGAAAATCCGCGAAGTAGTAACACCATATTTACCTATTTATTTAACATGTATATTCAGACTTTTAAAACCTTCCCTTGTACGTAGTACTGTTAACAAACTACCCTTTAATGTACAGAACACTTAATGCATGTAATACAGTACCCTAAACTAAAACAGGCACAAATATTAAAGGCGACTTTATATCATGCGTTTCCTAAACACGCCAAAAAGCACGATAAAAAATGGCAACCAATGTTTTGTTTACGTTTATCTCTGATCCTAATGAAGAAACAAACGCATTTACACATCTGTTTATAGGTTAGTTTTTGCATCAATTATATTGATTATTCAGTACAGTATGTTGATTTGGTTATTACTAATGTTTTACTTAATTTTTCTTAGGACTTCCAAATGAAATTTTTTTCTTTATGACGCCGCCTGAAACGACGGCGTCATAAAGTACGCTCAGTAAACAAACTAAGGAATTTAACCCGCATGATGAAAGTGATAAATAATGATATTACAGTAAAAGCTTTTATAAAATATGTTATTACAAATATTATTTACCGTATCTATATAAAATCATACATACGTAGCAAAGCAGGAAAACAATCTACGAGAGAGAGAGAGAGAGAGAGAGAGAGAGAGAGAGAGAGAGAGAGAGAGAGAGAGAGAGAGAGAGAGAGAGAGAGAGTTGTTTTACATACGTAAATGTAAATTTTAAACAAAACAAAAATAGCCCCATTTCTTATAAAATAGATTACAAATATTTTACTTTATCATATTACAGTAGTCTGTATAATACTGTAAAGTTCAGTACAGTATGTTGTTGTTAAAGTCGTGGCGATGAAATTCTCACGAAACAAAAACACGCCATTTGATTACAACAGCTGATTCATTCTCTCTCTCTCTCTCTCTCTCTCTCTCTCTCTCTCTCTCTCTCTCTCTCTCTCTCTCTCTCTCTCTCTTCTCTCTCTTCGTGTTATACAATACTTACATTTAGATGAAGAAACTAAAATTAGTTTTCTTAGTGTCAATTAAATACGAAATGAAATAATTAGGCCGAGTCTACATCCATTTCAATCATAGCCAAAAATAGGGCATCCGATTTCATCAGCAAACCACTATTTTTTGGGAAATATCATTTTATTCTAGAAAATTGCCACTCTTTAAATAGTTAATTGCACATTAAGAAAGCGTGTACTTTTGTTTTTAAATTTCGGGTGTGTTTTAAAAATCGAGTATTGTTGACTTTTTTTTTTTTTACTTTTGGCTGTGATTAGATCAGCTGTCATCTAGCTGCCGCTCTTGAGTGTGTACGAATACACTAACAAAGTATCATTTATACCATTTCTTAACTTATTCAAACCGTCTACAGTATACAGTTGATATTACATAAGCACCAATGTGTTATAACCTATCAAATTTTTTTGTTTATTACATTTAAACCCCCCTCTCTCTCTCTCTCTCTCTCTCTCTCTCTCTCTCTCTCTCTCTCTCTCTCTCTGTGGGCTACTTTTCACTACCTCCCATTCCTTACCTCTCTCTATCTCTCTAACAAATGATATCTTTGTTGCTCCTCAAAGTTTCATTTATATTGAAAATCAATCATGATTCAATTTTCCTTACTTTCTCCAATCTCGCACCATCGGTCACATCGCGGTATTTTCGATATTTCCGGAAAATCCGCAATATATGTATAGACATGGGTTATGAAAAAAATCCGCGAAGTGGTGAATCCGCGATGGTCGAACCGCGAAGTAGCGAGGGTTCACTGTATGTCCTCACGCACCTGTTGTGGTTGACAGTTCAGTTTTTGACAGTTCACAGACTGTCAAGCAGTTACATAACGTTGCCTTCTGGTCTGCTGCTTATGCACCAGTGAGACCCTCACTGAGATAACCTAGCTTTTCTCGGACATGGTTCCTGTAGATGAGAAAGTGCTGTTCTCCCTCCTTCTGATATTCCTTTAAGGACTCTTGTCATTTGGAGAGGAGCCTTAAGCTGCTTAGCCTCCTATGGACTTTAATTAAAGCATAACAAGGCTTCCAGGGATGGTAAATGGTTCCGCTTCAGTCGCTAACCCCGTCTGTTGCCACACCTGCTCCCATAGACCCTAATGGGCTTTGTTGCAAGACATGCAGTCCAAGCTTGTGTCCTTGATAGAGGATTTTTTACGGAGAAGAACCTTCTAGCCAACAACCTTCCTACCGGTTGGTTGTACGCCCTGTTGACGCTGAGGTATCCTACTCACGTCCGCCAGTTGAGATGGTTCCTCCACCGGTGCGACCCAGTGTGGGTTGCCAGTCGCACGTTGACGTTAAGCGACTCTCGGAGGTGGTTGTGGACGTTCAGTGTGTCACTAGGAAGACGTTCAACAACCAGCAGAGGTGACTTGTTGTGACGCAGTGCGGCAACCTCAGCAACCCGGTAGGGGGTTGACTGCACAACCCAGACAGTCTAGACAGTTTCGGGTTGACGCTGTACTTCCTCGCGTCCCCATGGTTGACAGTTCACAGACTGTGCAGCAGTACCATGATCTTGTGTCCGGCTCCGTCACGCATCCACCAGTGCGACCGGATTCAGCGAGTCAGACGTTGCCCACTCTGTTGCCGTTTCCTCATCAGTTTCGGATGAGGAACCCTCCGATGAGGACATGGCTGAACAAGACGATCAACCCCCAGCCCTGCTATCCATCCAGAAGATGCTGAAGAAGGAACACTGCCCTGTCAGGCTGTGGATGAGTCTGGTTAGGACACTGTCATCCGTGGTTCAATTTGTGTCACTTGGAAGACTACACCTCCGTCCTCTTCTGTATCATCTAGCTTTTTACTGGAAAAGGACAAGACGCTAGAGGCGGTCTCGATCCCGGTTTCCGGAAAGATAAAGTCTGGTCTGACTTGGTGAAAGGACTTTATCAACCTTTGAAAGGGTCTTCCCCTGACTGTTCAGACTCCCAACCACGTTCTCTTCTCGGACGCATCGGATGTAGGCTGGGGTGCGACATTAGGCGGTAGGGAATGCTCGGGATTATGGAACTCGAGTCAAAGGACAATGCATTTCAACTGCAAGAAGCTTCTGGCAGTACGTCTGACCTGGAAAAGCTTCAGGTCTCTCCTTCAAGGCAAAGTGGTGGAGGTGAACACGGACAACACCCTGCTTTGACGTACATCTCCAAGCAAGGAGGGACCTACTCTCTGACATGGTACGAGTTCGCAAGAGACCTCCTCTCCTGTTCAACAGGTCTAGACTTTTCACTAGTAACGAGGTTCATCCAAGGCAACTTGAATGTCATAGCAGATTGTCTCAGTTGGAAGGGACAAATAATTCCAACATATTGGACCCTCCACAAGGATGTATGCAAGAGACTTTGGGCCACCTGGGGCCAGCCAACCATAGATCTCTTCGCAACCTCGATGACCAAGAGGCTCCCAATACTTTGCTCACCTATCCCGGACCCAGCAGTAGTTCATATAGATGCCTTTCTACTAGATTGGTCACATCTAAATCTATATGCATTCCCTCCATTCTAGATTGTCAACAAGGTACTGCAGAAGTTCGCCTCTCACGAAGGGACAAAGTTGACGCTAGTTGCTTCCCTCTGGCCCGCGAGAGAATAACTCACCGAGGTACTTCGATGGCTAGTAGACGTTCCCAGAACACTTCCCCTAAGGGTGGACCTGCTACGTCTGCCACGCGTAAAGAAGGTACTCCAAGACCTCCACGCTCTTCGTCTGACTGCCTTCAGACTATCGAAAGACTCTCGAGAACTAGAGGTTTTTCGAAGGAGGCAACCAGAGCGATTGCTAGAGCAAGGAGAACATCCACCCTTAGAGTCTACCAATCGAAGTGGGAAATCTTCCGAAACTGGTGCAAGTCAGTATCCGTATCCTCGACCAGTACCTCTGTAACTCAAATAGCTGACTTCCTCTTATATCTGAGGAAAGAACGATCTCTTTCAGCTCCCACTATCAAGGGTTACAGAAGCATGTTGGCATCAGTCTTCCGTCACAGAGGCTTAGATCTTTCCAACAATAAAGATCTACAGGACCTCCTTAAGTCTTTTGAGACCACGAAGGAGCGTCGTTTGGTTACACCTGGTTGGAATTTAGACGTGGTTCTAAGATTCCTTATGTCAGACAGGTTCGAACCACTTCAATCAGCCTCCCTGAAAGATCTCACCTTTAAGACTCTTTTCCTGATATGCTTAACCACAGCTAAAAGAGTCAGTGAGATTCATGCCTTCAGCAAGAACATCGGATTCTCATCCGAAACGGCTACATGTTCTACAACTTGGTTTTCTAGCCAAACACGAGCTGCCTTCTCGGCCTTGACCAATATCGTTCGATATTCCAAACTTATCGTATGGTTGGAAATGAACTAGAAAGAGGATTATGTCCTGTAAGAGCTCTTAAGTTCTATTTTAAAAACCTTTACGAGGCCCGTCTGAAGCTTTATGGTGTTCAGTTAAGAATCCATCTTTGCCTATGTCAGAGAATTCTTTATCCTATTTTATCAGACTGTTAATACGAGAAGCTCATTCCCTTCTGAATGAGGAAGACCAAGCTTGGCTGAAGGTAAGGACACTCGAAGTTAGAGCTGTCACAACTTCCGTGGCCTTTAAACAAAATAGATCTCTGCAAAGTATATTCGACGCAACCTATTGGAAAAGCAAATCAGTGTTCGCGTCTTTTATCTTAAGAATGTCCAGTCTCTTTACGAGAACTGCTACACTCTGGGACCATTCGTAGCAACGAGTGCAGTAGTGGTGGGGGCTCCACCACTACAATTCCCTAATTCCAGAACCTTTTTAATCTTTCTCTTGAAATATTTTTGGGTTGTCCGGAAGGCTAAGAAGCCTTTCGCATCCTACTTGATTTGGCGGGTGGTCAAAATCATTTCTTGAGAAGCGCCTAGATTAGAGGTTTTGATGAGGACCTTTAGTATGGGTTGCAACCCTTCATACTTCAGCTCCTAGGAGTCGCTCAGCATCCTATGAAGATCGCGAGGCTCAGTAAGGAAGACGTACTTAAAAAGGCAGAGTAATTGTTCAAGTCGTCTTCCTTACCAGGTACTTATTTATTTTATGCTTGTTATTTTGAATAACTGCTAAAATGAAATACGGAATACTTAGCTCATAATAATGTCAACATGTAATGCTGGTCTCTACCCACCCCCCTGGGTGTGAATCAGCTATATGGTCATCGGGTAAGTTTAATATTGAAATATTTTATTTTCCTTAGTAAAATAAATTTTTGAATATACTTACCCGATGATCATAAATTAAAGGACCCACCCTTCCTCCCCAATAGAGACCCAGTGGACAGAGGAGAAAATTGGTTCTATATTGACATCGAGTACTTGAGTACCTACTTGACAGATGGCGCTGTTGATGTACACCCCCACCTGTATAGCGATCGCTGGCGTATTCCGCCCGTAGGTTATTTCTGTCGGGCAGCAGAGCTGACGGCTATATGATCATCGGGTAATTATATTCAAAAATTTATTTTACTAAGGAAAATAACATATTTTAGATCTCAGTTTGTGTGAAGGCTTCCTGTTTGTCTCCTCTTTAATGAAATTATTTTCTTCTCCATTGGTTACTAGAAGAAAGTTTTTGAAGTATAATTTGAATTTAGAATATTTCTATATATTTGGTGGATTAAATGGTTTCATAAAATCAATATCCACGAATAACTATTTATTAATTATGGTAATAATTTCTCATGTTGGTTTCCTGGGATCTTCATGCAGAAGACTCCATTACCGTACATCTATTCGTTCCATCTTTGTGACTATTGTAAAAAATTTTAAGAAAATATTGTAAATGGGTATGATCTTTCCATATCAAATCAAAATATTTTCCTTCATGCTTAGGTATGTTTTAAAAGGCTTTTCTAATTTTCAGGATTGTGTCTGATTTAGGTAAGTTTTAGGCCACTATTTAGTAGTTATGAAAGGGCTAGTTTAGTTTAAAAGAGAATTTTCCTCAACTGGTTTTTTTATGGGGCTTGTTACGGCCTGATTTAAAGTATCTCTTATATTAAATTCTGATATCCTGTGTATTTGTTCTTGGGTCTGTTGAGTTACTTTAGGCATTCCTTGCTCTATAGAGTTATTTGTGAACAATCCTTGTTTGTAGATATTTTTTTAGATTATTGTTTTAAAGATACTTCCGAGTATAAAGGGCTTTCCTTAGTATTCAGGCTTTTTAGGGCACTTTCTATTTAAAAATGGTCTGACAGTTCACCTTGTTTTATGAATTTTCTCTGGGCAAAGATTGGTTATTGGGTAATACCTCGATTTATTAAGATTTTGTTATTACACTTTAGTTCTGATTTGCTTAATACTTCTTACTTAGCACTCCTTGGTATATAGAATTATTTGAGGAACTGTTTTGTCATAGATTGTCTAGAAATTCCTGCTCCAAGTTTTTTAGATTATTGGGGAGACTCATTAGCCTATACAGTAATCTGGGAATCCTTTATCTAATGAGTTATTTAAGGCGTTTCTAGATTCAATAAGCAATCTACGCCCTTAATTGATTTACCAATTTTTAGTATTCCTTCATTTACAGGATTTTTTGTACCACACTTATTTAGGACCCCACTTTGTTTATGAAATTATTTGGGTCTTATTCCATGGTCCATTCAAGTATTCATGACCCTTTGATCTTGGCAGTTATTTTTAGCATTAATCTTTTGTGTTATTTAGAACACTTCTATGGGGTTGTTTTGGGTACTCATTGATAATCAAGTTGTCTGCAAGTTATTTGGAGCACTATATGAGGGGCATTAAAAAAGTATGTGGAATTTTGTAATTCTTTATTAATTTTTCTATACAATGGATCTATTTTTCAACATAACCTTTGTCAAGGTCAATGCACTTCTCCAGGCTTCCATCCTTTTAGACCATTTTTGGAGAAATCTGCAGACCCCTTTATGAGCCATGTTTTGATGCGTGTTTTGCTTCATCAGTGCTATTAAAATGGATGCCTTTCAACTGTTCTTTGAGTTTTGGGAATAAGAAAGTCCAATGGGGCTAGGTCTGGGCTATAGGCAGATGTGGCTGCAATCCCATCAAATTTGTCTCAAAACTTCCTTTGTAATGCATGAAGAATGCCCTGTGGCGTCGTCGTGATGGAAGAGGATTCCACGACGTGGCTTTCTCGGACACTTTTTAACAAATTCTGCTCTCAATTGCCTCAAAATTTCTACATATAGGCTCCTGTGACATTTCTTTGACCTTCTAAAAAGTTTACAAGCACAACTTCAGAGTCCCAGAAAATGGTTGCCATTACCTTGTTGACAGACCTGTCAGATTTGAATTTGATTGGACCAGATGATCTGCGTGAAAGACATTGTTTTGACTGCTGTTTTATTTCAGTATCATACTGGTAAACCCATATTTCATCCCCATTTATGATTCGACTGAAAATGTCTTCATTCGATTCAATTTTAGTCAAAATTGGCGTTGACAATTCACTTCTAAGATTTAGCTGATCTGGGGACACATCGTGCCGAAAGCTTTCCGAGGCCTGAATCGTCATGCAGAATCGAATGAGCTGAACCAACTGATATACCCATAATCTGAGCTCTCTGATAATCTGTCAATCTCCTATCTTCTTCGACTAGGCTCCTAACAGCATCAACGTTTTCAACTTCTTTTGAGGTGTTGGTCTTCCACGACCCTCATCATCTTCAATAGCATCTCAACCATCTCAAAATCTATCAATCCTTTTATAAATGAAAGTTTTTGTTGGAGCTTATTCCCCATAAACGTTCTGCAAAGCTTGAATGATCTCCGTTCCTTTCTAACCAAGCTTCACTAAAAATGTTATGTTGGTTCTTACCGCAAAATCCTCATGTTCCATGGGCCAAAAAACTACCTTTTATGAACTATCACCTCACGGCTTCATTTCTAGGCGAATGGTGATTGCTCGCAACCATCAGATAGCCAAGATCTTATTCTTTCTGGCTGACATACTCAAATATGTTTTATCTTGTTGGCTCTCAGGTCATGGGAGCATTCTGCGTGTTTTTTTAATTACCCTCGTATTTGCTAAGGAATTATTTAGAGCAATACTTGTGCATGGAGTTATCTGCAACACACCTTGTTCTGAGGAGCTATTTTATCTTCTCATTGGATTGATTATTGTTTTCTTGTTTCTATTCAAGTAATTCCTTTTTTCGTTATTTTCAATCACTTGTTTTCAAGTGTTCAAGTTTTATTGTCAATTTTCAGGCTCCAGAAGTATCTGACATTGCTCTGCAAATTGAGATCTAATAAGCAAAACCTGTGTAATTCTTTGATTTAAGATTTATATATATTTTTAGTAATTTTAGTTTAATATTTTTTATTGTGTAATTGTTGCATTCAAGATTTATGTATATTTTTAATAATTTTACTTTAATATTTTTGGGGAGAAATTTAAAAGAGAACTTCTGTATCAATAGAATTCAAGGTATGTTACATGTAGCTCTTTTATTTTTTCTTCTGTTGCTACCAGAAAACAATCACAAAACTGGCGAGAGATTTGCTTTCATCCCCATTTCTTAAATAAGAAAATATTCTGTAAATTTCTTGTATTTTGCTAAAGGAAAACAGTAGACAATGATTATCTTTTGCTTTACTTTTTTTAGTAATAATGTACTGTATTCCCCTTACAATTTTCTATTTTCTAAGAATGAAAACAAACTAAAATCCTTCTTTTTATTCATAAATTAAAGATAGAAAATAGTATGGTCATTTCAATTTCTTATTCTTTAATCTGAGTAATCAATGAATATTAGCCAAATTTTATCCCAATACTTATCCTCCCCCTCCCCCCCATCTCTCTCTCTCTCTCTCTCTCTCTCTCTCTCTCTCTCTCTCTCTCTCTCTCTCTCTCTCTCTCTCTCATGGCTACATGAATATAACTTGAAGAATAATGTTCTAGTTGTTGAAATTAAAGGGAAATATTGTACATATTTTCCAATAAGGTGAATTATGTAGAAGTTCTCTTTTATATCAACCTGATGCTCACCTCAAATTTCAGATTTCCCATTCCCCATCCTTGATCCTTCCTTATCTCAAAAATGGAAATGTTATAAATAAATAGGCTCTCTCATATGGATGATGAGTCTCCCACTGCCCCCCCTCCTCTTTGAACATCAGCATTTGCCATTTTATTCCTCACCATGAAAAATGACGAAAGGGTCTATGAGGTAGATCCTGATCTTAACTAATCATTTGTTCTATTGGACTTAAATTTTATTCCCCACATACAGAACTTGTTCATTCTTTTAATGGTGTGTTTGGTTGAATACATTGTACTTACTTGTCAAGGGCCGACAGCGTGTATTGGTAAACATGTTGGATTTTAGTCTGCTTATTGGCCCAGCTATTTTGTCACTGCAAGTTTTATTCTGACAGCTGAAGTCATGAAACATTATTGGTGTTATGCCATTACTAACTTGTTCAAAAGCCCCAAATTCTTTAAGTTTGTAATGGCTTATCAGATTTTGGAATTTGGTATGATGTTATTTTCATTAAATATTTCAGAATCTTTAAGGAGCTTCCCCTGTTGGAGGTTACAATGTCAAATGTACAGGTTTTGGTACTATTTTCATTAATAGAAAAGTTGTATGCTTTTGTATCAATGGCAGAGATATCAAATTTGTTACGAATTGTATAATGTAAGTAGTGGAAAGTCTGTCTAATGTAAAAGGATTGGGATTCAATGTGCTCCAGACATGTTTATGCTCTTTTTGAAGTTAATGTGCAATCAATGGCTGTTATTATTTTCAAATTTTACATAAAAACTTCAAGTCCAATTCAAATCTTAAAGATTAATTATATGTGTACTGTACTTAACATAGGTGTTTCAAGGAAATTGGTAAGGTCATTTTAAGGTCTTGCATTTCAGAGCTTTCTATTATAGTGAGATACCTGGGCTCTCTGAATAAGTGCACAGCTCGGTTCATAAATTCCACTTTGTTTCTTGGCTTGTGATATTTGTACCTATGACATGAAGAAGGGATAAATAACACTTTAATCATTTTAGATGAATTGTGTAATAAGTTCTTGAATATCTTATTGGCGTGAAAGTTGTCCAAATGTGTGATGTGTAAAAGCTGATTGTGCATGAAGAGCAGGTTTATATTTATTGAGATAGAATCTTGTAGTGTTTGTGTGTTTTTCAATATTAATCTTACCCGATGATCATGTAGCTGTCAACTCCGTTGCCCGACAGAAATCTACGGTCGGGATACGCCAGCGATCGCTATACAGGTGGGGGTGTACACAACAGCGCCATCTGTGAGTAGGTACTCAAGTACTTCTTGTCAACAAGAACTCAATTTTTCCTCTGTCGTGCCGCCGGCAAGACCTACTTGGATACGCTGTTGATTCTGGAGTTGTTGTTCACGATTTGGTGATGTATTCACTCTAGAGTTTAGCCTTCGCTATTCAGGAAGCTTTATCATTAGCTTAGCAAGCTTTTGGAATTAATTTGGATTAATTGTTAACGAACTTTGCTAGATTTTGGAATTCCCCCTTGACTACTTCTACAATTCAAGATGTCTGACCAGTCTCAAGTCCCTAAGTACAGGCAGTGTAGCGTTAGGGCTTGTGCTAGGCGTCTTCCGAAGGCCTCTATAGATCCTCACACCGTTTGTTCCAATTGTAGGGGTAAATCCTGTCAATTGGAAGATCGATGTGGGGAATGCGCTGGGCTTTCGGAATTCGATTTTAACGAATTCCTTAAAAATGCACGTAGGTTAGAGAAGGAGAGAATCAGGAGGAGTTCTTCTCGCTCTGTGGATTTTTCCTCTCCCCATGCCCCTCAACCTTTTCCTTCCCCTGTAATGGTGACTCCCGAACCTGCTACTAGTGCTCAGCCATCCATGGCGGATATGATGCGTGCCATTCAGGCTCTCGGTGACAGAGTGGAGTCATTGGCTAATGACCGTAATCAGCTTTTGGCAGATGTCAAAGAGCTGAAAGCGAAAAGTGCAGTGGGAAGTGTTATCAGTGCTAGTGATGTGAAAAGTGTCAGTGTCAGTTTTGCGCATGAGGGTACATCTGTGCGTGCCAGTCGTCCTCCCAGTCCGGGACCTCTTGCAAGCTCCCAAGCCCAGGGGAGAAGCAATGTCGAAGGACCAAAGGGTTCGGCAGGCCTTGATCAGCGCACGGATGTATCCTCAGTGGTTGCGGACGTATCTGTCAAAGATCGTCCCATCCACAAACAGACGAATGAGCCCTTACATTCCTCGTCTGTGGAAGAAGTTTCCAGGAGGAAACGATGGACCAAGGTTTCACGACCGCTCAAACGTAAGGTCCCTTCCGAGCGAGTCCAACGGCCCAGGTGTAGCCACTGGGTCAGTTCGGACTCGCCGCAGTCTTCCGATGACTGCACACCTCCCAAGAGAGGTAGGGTGGTTCCACAACAGGGTACTGCTCCGTCTGTTGCTGCTCCAACCACGGTAGACCCTAAGTGGTCCATGCTGCAGACTATGCAGTCTCAGCTTGCGGCATTCATGCAGGAGTATCATGCTGAGAAGGTTGACACTGCACCTGTTAACCTACAACCCGCCGAGGTTGTGCGCTCAGCAGATACTGCGGCTGCCTGCTCCCACACTCCACCTGTGAGAGCTCCACCACCGATGCGCAGTCCACTCTGCCAGACGCATGTTCTTGTCGCACCATCCGTTGACATGCGTGAGCTACCGCATCAGCAGTGGGAAGGTGCTGTAGAGCTGCCGGGTTCTGACTCTATGCGGCATGCTCCGCAACCCATGCGGCATGCTCCGCATACCATACAGCATGCTCCGCATACCATACAGCATGCTCCGCAACCCACCGCAACCCCTCCCACGCACCAGCACTCTGCTTTTGTTGTTGCCAGCTCGCAGACTGACCAGCAGCGGCATGATGTTGGATCCGCAGCAGCTACGCATGCACCCGTACTGCCGGATTCAGCCGTTCAGCTTTCTGCTCTGCCTTTGCCACTTCCTACTCAGCTTTCGGATGATGGAGTATCAGATGACGAAGCTGCACATTTGGATGAACCGCACTCCGACTTTGAAGGGCCCAAGTCTACGCCTCCCTCCTTAGACTTTCGTAAAGTCCTTGCCTTGTTCAGGGACTTGTATCCTGAACAGTTTGTGTCTGCAACCCCTCGCTCTCCTCCCTCCGAGTTTGCTCTGGGCATGCAGTCTGCTGCTCCTGCCTTCACCAAGCTTGTTCTCGCACGCTCATCCAAGAGAGCTTTGAGGGTTATGGGAGAGTGGTTGCAGTCCAAGAAGCAACTGGGAAAGACTGCTTTCATCTTTCCTCCTACCAAGCTTGCTTCCAAGTCGAGCGTCTGGTATGCCACGGGAGAGGAACCCGGCTTGGGAGTTCCTGCCTCTGCCCAGGGCGACTTCTCAAGTCTGGTTGACTCTCCCCGCAGGCTGGCTATGAGACGATCGAAGATCTGCTGGTCCTTTTCTGACTTGGATCATCTGTTGAAGGGAGTCTTTCGTGCCTTCTTATCGGCTGGTATCACTCCTTGCCAGAAGTCAGAGTTGTTGTTTGCTCCGCTCTCCAAGTGTCTGTTTCCGGAGGAGCTGATTAAGGGGATGGCTGCCTCCCTTATCCAGAAGGATACCCATGATCTTATGGCATCTTCCGCACGTAAGGCTAAAACCTTACCTTCCGTGCCTAGACCCTTCCGCCCTGCAGCAGTAGACACACCTGCTACTAGGTTCATCCCGCCCTTTCGTGGCAGAACCTCCAGCAGAGGAGGTACCCGTGCCGACAGTCACCGTGGCAAATCCAAGAAGGGTTCCAAGTCCGCAAAAGGCAAGTTCTGACTGCCTTCCTCTCCAGACAGCAGTGGGAGCCAGACTCAAGACCTGGCAAGCTTGGGAGAGCAGAGGTGCAGACGCTCAGTCTGTGAAGTGGCTAAAAGAGGGGTACAGAATTACGTTCAGCCGCAGTCCCCCTCTAGCTACATCTCCCATCAACCTCTCTCCCAACTACAAGGAGAAGGACAAGAGGCTAGCGTTGCAACAAGAGGTGTCGCTCTTGCTACAAAAGGAAGCGGTGGTCATAGTCCGGGATCATCAATCCCCGGGCTTCTACAACCGTCTCTTCCTGGTAGCGAAGAAGACAGGAGGTTGGAGACCGGTGCTGGACGTCAGTGCTCTCAATGCTTTTGTCACCAAGCAGACGTTCACGATGGAGACGACGAAGTCGGTCCTAGCAGCGGTCAGGAAGGAGGACTGGATGGTCTCGTTAGACCTGAAAGACGCGTACTTTCACGTCCCCATCCATCCAGACTCCCAACCTTTCCTAAGGTTCGTCTTTGGAAAGGTTGTGTACCAGTTCCAAGCCCTGTGCTTTGGCCTAAGCACGGCACCTCTTGTGTTTACCAGACTGATGAGGAATATTGCCAAATTCCTTCACTTGGCAGACATCAGAGCCTCCCTCTATTTGGACGACTGGCTTTTAAGAGCTCCAACAAGTCGTCGCTGTCTGGAGAATCTCAGATGGACTATGGATCTGACCAAGGAATTGGGCCTCCTGGTCAATATAGAGAAGTCCCAGCTCGTCCCATCCCAGACCATTGTCTATCTAGGTATTGAGATTCAGAGTCGAGCTTTTCGGGCTTTTCCGTCGGCCCCAAGGATCAATCAAGCCCTAGAATGCATCCAGAGCATGCTGAGAAGGAACCGATGTTCGGTCAGGCAGTGGATGAGTCTAACAGGGACACTATCATCGCTGGCCCAGTTCATCGAGTTAGGGAGACTCCACCTCCGCCCCCTTCAGTATCATCTAGCTGCTCACTGGAGAAAGGACAGGACGCTAGAGGCGGTCTCAGTGCCTGTTTCCGAAGAGATGAGGTCTATGCTAACGTGGTGGAAGAACAGCATTCTTCTCAAGGAAGGTCTGCCATTAGCTGTTCAGACCCCCGACCACCGTCTCTTCTCGGACGCATCGGACACGGGCTGGGGTGCGACACTGGACGGACAGGAATGCTCGGGCACGTGGAATCAGGAGCAAAGGACACTTCACATCAATTGCAAGGAGTTGTTGGCAGTTCATCTGGCCTTGATAAACTTCAAGTCCCTCCAGCTAAACAAGGTGGTGGAGGTGAACTCCGACAACACCACAGCCTTGGCTTACATCTCCAAGCAAGGAGGGACTCATTCGAGGAAGTTGTTCGAGATCGCAAGGGACCTCCTCATTTGGTCAAAAGATCGAAAGCTTTCGCTGGTAACGAGGTTCATTCAGGGCGATATGAATGTCATGGCAGATCGCCTCAGCCGGAAGGGTCAGGTCATCCCCACAGAGTGGACCCTTCACAAGAATGTTTGCAGCAGACTATGGGCCCTGTGGGGTCAGCCCACCATAGATCTATTCGCTACCTCGATGACCAAGAGGCTCCCGATGTATTGTTCTCCGATTCCAGACCCAGCAGCAGTTCACGTGGATGCCTTTCTGCTGGATTGGTCCCATCTCGACCTGTATGCGTTCCCGCCGTTCAAGATTGTCAACAGGGTACTTCAGAAGTTCGCCTCGCACGAAGGGACACGGTTGACGTTGGTTGCTCCCCTCTGGCCCGCGAGAGGATGGTTCACCGAGGTACTGCAATGGCTAGTGGACGTTCCCAGGACTCTTCCTCTAAGAGTGGACCTTCTGCGTCAACCTCACGTAAAGAAGGTACACCCAAACCTCCACGCTCTTCGTCTGACTGCCTTCAGACTATCGAAAGACTCTCAAGAGCTAGAGGCTTTTCGAAGGAGGCAGCCAGAGCGATTGCCAGAGCAAGGAGGACATCCACTCTCAGAGTCTATCAGTCTAAATGGGAAGTCTTCCGAAGCTGGTGCAAGGCGAATGCAGTTTCCTCAACCAGTACCACTGTAACCCAGATTGCTGACTTCCTGTTACATCTAAGGAACGTAAGATCCCTTTCAGCTCCTACGATCAAGGGTTACAGGAGTATGTTGGCAGCGGTCTTCCGCCACAGAGGCTTGGATCTTTCCACCAACAAAGATCTTCAGGACCTCCTTAGGTCTTTTGAGACCTCAAAGGAACGTCGGTTGTCCACACCAGGCTGGAACCTAGACGTGGTTTTAAGGTTCCTAATGTCATCAAGATTTGAACCGCTCCAATCAGCCTCTTTTAAGGACCTCACATTAAAAACTCTTTTCCTCGTCTGCTTAGCAACAGCTAAAAGAGTCAGTGAAATCCACGCCTTCAGCAGGAACATAGGTTTTACATCTGAAACGGCTACATGTTCCTTGCAGCTCGGTTTTTTGGCTAAAAACGAGCTTCCTTCCCGTCCTTGGCCTAAGTCGTTCGAGATCCCAAGCCTGTCCAACTTGGTGGGGAACGAACTAGAGAGAGTACTTTGCCCAGTAAGAGCTCTTAAGTACTATTTAAGACGGTCAAAGCCATTACGAGGACAGTCAGAAGCTTTATGGTGTTCTATCAAGAAGCCTTCTCTTCCGATGTCTAAGAACGCAGTTTCTTACTACATCAGGCTTCTGATTAGAGAGGCACATTCTCATCTGAAGGAAGAAGACCTTGCTTTGCTGAAGGTAAGGACACATGAAGTTAGAGCTGTCGCTACTTCAGTGGCCTTCAAACAGAACCGTTCTCTGCAGAGTGTTATGGATGCAACCTATTGGAGAAGCAAGTCAGTGTTCGCATCATTCTATCTCAAAGATGTCCAGTCTCTTTACGAGAACTGCTACACCCTGGGACCATTCGTAGCAGCGAGTGCAGTAGTAGGTGAGGGCTCAGCCACTACATTCCCATAATCCCATAACCTTTTTAATCTTTCTCTTGAATACTTTTTATTGTTGTTTTTGGGTTGTACGGAAGGCTAAGAAGCCTTCCGCATCCTGGTTGATTTGGCGGGTGGTCAAATTCTTTCTTGAGAAGCGCCTAGGTTAGAGGTTGTGATGAGGTCCTTTAGTATGGGTTGCAGCCCTTTATACTTCAGCACCTAGGAGTCGTTCAGCATCCTAAGAGGACCGCTAGGCTCAGTAAGGAAGACGTACTTAAAAAAGGCAGAGTAATAGTTCAAGTCGACTTCCTTACCAGGTACTTATTTATTTTATGTTTGTTATTTTGAATAACTGCTAAAATGAAATACGGGATACTTAGCTTCTTTGTTAACATGTATGCTGGTCTCCACCCACCACCCTGGGTGTGAATCAGCTACATGATCATCGGGTAAGATTAATATTGAAAAATGTTATTTTCATTAGTAAAATAAATTTTTGAATATACTTACCCGATGATCATGATTTTAAGGACCCGCCCTTCCTCCCCATAGAGAACCAGTGGACCGAGGAGAAAATTGAGTTCTTGTTGACAAGAAGTACTTGAGTACCTACTCACAGATGGCGTTGTTGTGTACACCCCCACCTGTATAGCGATCGCTGGCGTATCCCGACCGTAGATTTCTGTCGGGCAACGGAGTTGACAGCTACATGATCATCGGGTAAGTATATTCAAAAATTTATTTTACTAATGAAAATAACATTTTAAGCGCAAAATTTCTTGAATCGATGGTATAGATTTTTTATTTCGTAACATTGGTCAAGATATGAAAGTCCCAATTTCATAAAATTGCTTTGTTTACGTATCCTCATAACCAGTGTTGTAAAGATGCTTTAATTTCTATTTTTTTTTCTCCCCTCCCAGAAATATTCGTGTCTTCAAACAGTATCCTTTTTTGAAGAAAATTCATAACATTGTATTAGACATATTACTGTAGGTATATTACACTTGCAAAGTTCACAATAATTTGAATATCATATTCAAACATTTATTAATGCTCGATGCATAGCTAATTCTTAATCCAATTTACTCCCTTTTTTTAAAAATCCCTTGATTGTCTGTATGGTCAGATATCTTGACAATGTATTAAAAATTGTAAGATTATTAGATTATACACTACACTGGATTATGGGTAGATTTATACCTAGCATTTTTTGTTTAGCCGTTTTAGCTTTTTTTCATCTGTTATATTGTCTGGCTTTTGGTCACTTTTTCATTTAATTCACTAGATAACTGATATCAATTTATCCTGTTTGAAACTAGTGTGAGCTTTGACTAGAATTGTAATGATTAAGATATCCCACACTTATAACATGGATAATTATCATATTACTGTAATGCACTCTTTCTGTTTCTTCAATTAAAAAAAAAAAAAAAAGCTTATTGAGAAAATCTTGCAAGATTTTTGGTGATCAATCCATCCTGAAGAAATAGTTTAATTCTTTCCAATATACCTTGTTTCTGGTATTGTTCTCCTGTCTTGTCTTCAGCTGTTGAGTCTCATCTTAATTTGTTGGACAAAAACTTGTTGTCTATTAAATTTCTTATTCTTGGTCTAGATATTAATCTGGTACCATCATTCGGTCAGTTCTTTATGTATGTTGTATAAGATTGTCATAATTCAGACCATCCTTTGCATTCATGTCTTCCCAGACTATACCATCCAGTCCATAGTATCGGTATGCGGTTAATTCTAACAGTCATGCCTTCTCCATCATAAGGCTCAATATTGCACAGTATTCTAGAGAAGTTCTTTTCCACCTCTGACCAGATTTTGGAATGAATTTTTTAATCAGGCAGATGAGTCTGTGGATCTTCAAAAGGTCAAACTTGCAACAAATGTTTTTATGTTGAACAGGTTGGCATGAGTTTCTCTTCATAGTTTATAAATGACAGATCTATTTTAATGTTACTGATCTCGAGATTTTGTATTTTTTTTGTTCATTACTTCTCGTAGGTTATTTGTTTCCTTTCCTCACTGTGCTTTTTCCCTTTTGGAACCCTTTGTCTTTTATCATCCATCTTTTAACTTGTCAAAAAAAAGTACCAACTACTAACTTATAAGTTATTATCTCTATCTCCAAGCCCCACAACGATACTGTTGACTTAGTTGTTTACCCTTGAAGGATCATTAGAACTCAGTCGGCCCAGAGTAGTTTGAGTATTAAATTCAAAGTTGTAAGATTAAAAAATGATTGATGGAGCTGTAAAAGTAATGAAAGTAAAATCTAATTTGGTGTTACTCTTTTGTTCCATGGTAAAGTGAAATAGGTTAACGTACCTCTTTCTCACTTGAGCCAAAAGGGAGTAGTACCATCAGTACACCCCTCAGGATTCTCTCTAGGCATTATTTAACAGTCTTGGCAGCATTCCTTCAGACCCTACTGTAGCTACACTAGCTTTATAGCCTTCATCTTTACCACCTCCTCTCCTGCTTTCATTTTTCCATCTTGCCAACTATGCTCTTATAACATTTACTTCATAGTGTACCTGCATGGCTTTCTCTAAATTTTACTTGGGGTGTTGAATGGCCTTACAGGCCCAAGCACTGGGCTATATTCCTAAGTTCAATCATTTCTCCCTCTTAAAAAAAAGGCTGATAACACGATTCCCCGTTTAATAGTTTTTATTTATTTATTGGTAACAAGCTCGATTTTTTTCATCGCACTTCAGTATAGCAAAATTATTAAAAACAAGTACAGTATGATTTTATTTCTGATATCAGTGTCTGATTTAATTGTAATTAGAATTTGCAAATATGGAATGTTGTTACTGCTATGAAAGTGTTATGAATTCCACTGCAAGGAATGAAAGATCTTTATGCTAGTATTGAGTAATTGGTGTGAGATTCTTATGGAGAGGTTTGGTTGTTCTTTGTCTATTTTCATTTAGTAGATCATGTCCCAAAGTGGAAAAAGGGAGTAAGTTTTTTGCCGGTTTTTCCCTAAAGAAGTCGGACTGTAAGGATTTTAGATACAATTTTTTCATGTAGATGGGTACAAATAAGGATTGCAGGATTTTCATTCAGAATTATGGTGGGTTTTTCATAGTAATTTACGTAGTGTAGCTTCTGAAGAAATCTTAATTTAACCAGATGAGAAGGCAAAAAATATCCTCTCCATTTAGTTAGTACAACATCCAGTCAGTCAGCTCATTGGCAAGCTTCAAAAAGTTTATTTAAAAAAATTTCCCAAGAGTGTAGGAGTCATCAGGTTCAGTAACCAGAGGATAAGGAGAAACACAATTTTTCAATATTAAACTTACCCGATGATCATATAGCTGTCAGCTCTGCTGCCAGCTATATGATCATCGGGTAAGTATATTCAAAAATTTATTTTACTAATGAAAATAACATTTTATGTTGTGAAATATCTTGTATTATAATCACAAGAGCACATTGAGTAAAAAATCACTTGGTTTTAGTATATGCCTAAAATTGTAGATTTTCTAAGATAACTATGGTTTTAACACAGTTTGATTTTTATATAGTTTTTTTTTAAAGAGCAAATTCTTTTCTTGATTTTGGATTATTTAGGAATTATGTGATTTGCTCAACTATCTAAGGAGGAAAATTGCCTTTCTAAAGTCACCGAGAAATAAATGATAGAGGATTATAATTTTTCTCTTTGTTCATAGAGATGCAAGTTTGAAATTTAGCTCTTAGCAGATATTTTACTAACAATAATGAACTTAATAGTCTTAATAATTACTGGTTTTTCGATTCTTTATTCCAAAAGTATTTCTGGTTTTTTATTCAGAAATTATTTTGTTAACTGCTGGGTGTTAAGTATTTAATAATCTAGATATATATTTGCCTTCAATGGTAAATTTTTTTAACTGCCTTACATTGAAAGATATTAGGAGCTCAATGACTTGTGTTCCAAACAATACTAAAATGATATCTGTATTTAAATATTTGTTCTTGTGCGGGTTTTCAGTTAACGATATTGTACTCGGGAAACGTCATCTCAGTTTGTCTGACTATATCTTGTGTCTGAGCTCATTCTGGTAACTTTAAAAAGGCATTTTATATTTTGTTTCAGTCTGGGTTAATCTTAAAGTCCATTAAGGACAAAAATCCAGAAAGCCAAATTATTTTGATTAATAAAAATAGCTTGATCTCAACTATTTTGACCGTATTTGTTCTATAGCTAGATATCAGTTTAGACAGGATGGGTTAAATACATAATAAAGAATCATCTTTGATTACTGGCTGAGGATACCTTACGAATATATACTTGTGATAGTATATTAAAGGCTTAGGAGGAGAGAAGTATAGTAAGATTACAAGGTGATAATATGAATAGTTATAAGATGATAATGTATTAAGAGTTTATCTATTGAGGATTGTATACTGTAGTAAGGAATTATAAGCTGAAGATGGTATATCAAAGGTTTATAAGCTAAGGTTAGTATTTAGCGGGCTTGACTTTTAATCCATATATGAACTATATTTCTAGGTGTGTTGTATATATTTGGGTATTGGTTGTAAGCATATGTTTCTTATTAGGCGTTATAGCAACTTTGAATTAAAACTTAATCTAACTCAAACTAGAGGTAAATAATGAATAAGAATCATGTTTCATAACAGTCTATATGCGGGTCAAAAGAAAGCAATTTTCACCAGGTTATTTCTTTTAGTTATGGTTACTGTATATAGAATGTCATGTTGTATCTTTTAGATTGGTGTCAGTAGTTTTATAAAGTGTTTCCCATTAAACTAGCTTTCCAAGGTTGCTTTTCTTAGTGTTTTTATTCAAGAACTTTATTACACAGCTAAAGTGATTCAGGTGTCCACGTGTAAGGTGAATGCGTACTTCGGTCCGATCTGACTGTCTGCTGGGGGAAGTAGCAAGGATGGTCAAGGCAGTAGTCTTGCACGTCTCTTCTCTTTTACCTGACTCAATCGTGTGTATAAAATAGGACAAGACAGGGAGACAGCTTGGCATTTGTGAATCTTGTCTGCTTTTGAGTGAGCCCAAAGTTGTCTATTGTAATGGATCGTTCTGGAATTGCACAATGGCCTGAAAATGACTTGGATTTTTAAATTCATCTCCATTCTAGAAGTGTTAATAATTTTTTTTTATCTAAATGTATAAATTAACATCTCAGTAAGTAATTAACATAACTATAATTGCTGGAATATGACTTATAGTATAATGTAAATATAAATATTTTACCATTAACTTCAAGAGAACTTCAAACTATTCGTGAAGTCTTTTAAATTACAATCCCAATATCGTTGTTACTGTAGTAAAATTATTATTAGAATATAAAAAAAGGGATAAGGAAAGCATTCAAGGGCCTAGTAACGTTGCTTCACAAGAAAGCTTTGCCACAAGTTTATAGTTACTAGGTGGGACAGGGGATGGCCTTGGTGGGCTTTCCTTATCCTTTTTTTTTATTAATAATTTTATCTTTGTTAGAGAAACCACTACTTTCTTTTATCTTTGTTAGAGAAACCACTACTTTCTTACACAGTCATGAAATATGTAACCTCATGCTAAGCTTCAAATGCACCTACATTGTTCAAAAGAAGAAAATGGACAGTGTTTGGATAAACAAAGAAAAATGGATTTTCTTAGTCATTCAGGGCACCATATTGAAAATAGGACTTCTCACATAAGAGCATTCCTTCATAAATTCATGAGCTTAATTCATGGTTTACTTAGTTTTCTTTGAATCTATGACATTTGAAGCTTTTCAAAAGGTTCCATAAATTTAACAGATTACACTGAAACCTGTCTCATGTTTGGCATTCAATCTTCGGCATTCAATCTTCAAAAAGATAAGTCTGAAAATAAGTTTTTCATATTGTTAAACTTGTATCAAAAATTTCAGTTCAGTAGCTTCAACATTGAATGAGGGGCTTTTGAGGAATATTTTTATAACATGGCCATTAACATGTCATGAAAAAAGCTACTTTGATCCAATATGAAATACCAATGCACAGTTCTGTCCTCTTGACAAGTACTTAGTACTACTGCTCTCCTCCCTAGTGAGGGAGGGGCAAATGAACTCTGTATGGGGGATGATCATTATCTGTCCAAATGGACAAGTGGCTAGCTGAGAGATAGTCCATTTCATGAGCCCTTTGGCTCAATTTGGGGAGGGAATAAGGTGGTTTGTTGGTACTAGAAGAGGCAGGGGGCATCCAGGGAGAATACTGTCTCATGAGGTTTAATAGAAGTACATTCAGCAGTCTTATTTTTTCTCATTTTTTTTTTTAAATTCCCAGGATAAGTAAAAACTTGATACCTTTATAATTTTATTTCAGAATTCTTAAGATGTTACAGTATGTGGCAGTTTTAAATTAGTAAAATAAAAGCTTTTTCATTATTTCATGGTACACTATATCAAAACACTTTCTTGGAAGATCTGTAGCATATCGATATGCTAAAGGATTTTTTTTTGGAGGAGTGGGAAGCCTTAAATAGGCACTTGATAACAGTCTGTGACATGCTAAAGTATAAAGAATTATGAACTACTGTACTTGAAGATACAAGAGATAGGTCCCCTATGATAATGTATTGAAAAAAAAAAAAAAATTTACATACCTCGGCATATATAAAAAGGTAGACGGCATAGCATTTAGACATTAGTCAAAATGCCTGTATTACTAACCAGCGATATCTAATTACTGGGAATTTACCGTTTTGTTTGATATGTTATAACATAAAGTGACGTATAAGAGATAGGTCCCCTATGATAATGTATGGAAAAAAAAAAATTTACATACCTCGGCATATATAAAAAGGTAGACGGCATAGCATTTAGACATTAGTCAAAATGCCTGTATTACTAACCAGCGATATCTAAATACTGGGAATTTACCCTTTTGTTTGATATGTTATAACATTAGTGCAGGTACGTCACTCTTTTGGGCCAAAATTATTACAGTATTCAGGACCAAGCTCTTGTATCTAAAAGTAGTTCTGTCTATAACAATTCTTATGCAATAGACAGAGTAGCTGCTTTTCACAAATTTTTATCTTAAGTACAGCTGTGAGAATAAAAGCATTCCATGTTCTGAAGTAATTTGTATCAAATAAAATGACAAAATGGTTAATTTGTCTATAAAAAGCATCTGGTTTTAAGCAGTTGCTCAAAAGGGAAAAATTCATGATAACCATTTTAAAATTTTACCTTTATATTAATTTGCAAAGAAACATGAATCCATTTTGATTGGTTAGATACAATGTGTTTTACACAACTTGAAATTTCAACCTCACCACTACCCTAAATTTAATAAATCTATTTTGATTGTTAAATGATACAATCTACATTTTACATAACTTAAAATTTCAACCACACCATTAATCTCTTTGAATCTTTATTTAAAAGTAACCTTTAAATTACTACAACATGCCATGTTGAAAGGAATCTCAGGCATTTACCATATAGTTACATGAAACACACTATGAACTTCCCTACAAGTAATTTTTCACTTGTACTTTGAAATTGCTCTTAGAACATATACTTTGAGAAATATTCTGTATGTTTATTCAAAACTGAACTGATGGGTTTCCTTCTCTTAAGACTATCATGGAAATCATATTACACCAATATTCCCTTCATAGAACAATTTGACAACTTAATTTTTAAAAGGCTCCTAACTACAACTTAACAATACAGCTTGTATTCTAGACTAGAGTACTGTATGAGGCAGTTAATTACACCTTTTGTAAAAAGAACATGCAAGGCTTAAATCCACTAGGCAAAATATTTTATACTTTCAATAGAAATTTTGTGTGACTGATGTTTTGAAACTATGACCATTCACTGGATAAGAAAAAAAAGTCTGGAACTGAAAACAACTATATGAAACATTCTATGTAACCAGAATAATTAAATATTGATAATTTGGGAAAATCAATAACAGTAATTACTAAACCCTTTTGATATGAAGTTTAGACATTAAACAAACGCCTTTGTTATATTATTAATGATTATTTAATAATTATGATGTTAATATTGTTGAGAACGCTGCCAACAGCTACATGATTCCTAATGCTACCGCTAGATGTCTGTGTGTATTGTTTTATGTCCCGCTATATCCAATAAAGCTGAGTTGTAACTTGTGAGTTTCCATCATAAATATCACCTCCAATAAAGGACATCAAGACAGCCTTAGGAAGAAAGTTTCCAAATAATACTGAACATTTGAATCTGGTATTTTTTTTATAGTCAGTATTGAATGCAACATTTTTAATATAATATATTTTTCCTATCTATACAAACCAGAGTCCTTTATATAAGAGAATAACAGCAAAGCTGGGAATACGGTAATTAAAAACTGATGCGGTGTCAACAACCGACAGGTAGTTCCCTGCCCATAGTGGGGAGGTGACCCCCTGGCCTCATTAACAACTCTCTTATATAGCAAGTGAATTTTTCTAAGGGGTCAGTCTTGGTGGTTAAGTATGAGTAAAGGATTCACATTTGTATTAGGAAAATTCCAAATTAGGGTACTAGTAAAATTTCATCAGTTCCTAACAAATACAAACCACCATCCTCAACATAGAATCATCCGTAGGCAGCAAGAAGTCTCTGTTCCAAGTGGCTGGAACACAATCATCATGGGATTTTGAAACCTGACCATGTTATATTGCTTAGAGTATCAATGTTCTGGATATCACATGCACCAATGATTTGACTACCAGCGAGTTCACAGCCCTGACTTTAAAGGATGTTTTTGTGCCGAAAAATGTTTTGCCGTACACCTACCAAAAACATTTAATACATCCAAAATCCTTTCAAGATCTTTTGAGACTTTTGAGTTTGCTTGGAAACACCACACTCCCTCTTGCATGGAGTGTGGGGAAAAGACTAGCATATGTGAATACAGTATAGCTACTAGCTAAGGGGTCTTGCCTGTTAACTATATCAAGTACAGCTGGCAAGGTCTGGATGAAGGCCAATCATTCGTTACTTTCACCCCCAGAAACAACCTGCTTAGCAAATTAGTCAACATCAGCTGGAGAGCAGATCCAAAATCCTTAAAGCAAAAGCTCTAGCAGGCTGCTATTCTACTGCAGAAAACTGTTCACCGGTGTACGAAAGATCGTGCCACACCAATCAAGTGAATCCAGAGCTTAATAGAGCCTGTCAAATAATCACTGGAACATTAAAGGCAACAACCTTACCATCTCTAGACTGGCCAGTACTGCACCAACTTGACAAGACGCCATTACCAAAAATGAAAGGGTCAAACACGAATGCCCTAAAGCATACACTTCCTGAGGCAACGAGACCAACTAAAATCAAGAAAAAGCTTCATGGCTGTGGAGAGTCCTTAACATCTAAACCATGCTGCCTACAGATTGATGAAATGGATGGAGAGAGACTAATTCGACAAATGAAGCACTCCCTGTCCCTATCAAAACCCTACCTTGACAAGCATCCCTTAACAGAAAGGAGTTGAAGTGGGGATAAGTCACTAATGCTGATTGCCCCCTGGTGAACTACCCCAGACCATGGACCATATCCTTTATTGCTGCCAACTGGGGCTTGCATGTTCTGAGGTAGACTTACAGGAACCAAATGACAGAGGCATCCATTGGATACAAGAGTAGTGCGATAAGGTATGATGATGTTCCCAGACCAACTCGCAACCTCTGCCTTGATCAGAAGTTAATGGTCCTGTGAGAGGAGCCTAGGCACTTACACCACCTACTGTGCAGCTACCAAACGTCCCAAGGAAAAAGTATCCATGGACCTGTGGGTTACATTCTGCATGTAATGTGGTCTGCCCTCTCCATACACCTGCATAAGATTCTTTTTTAAAAGCTGGGGAGGTTCTAACACTCACTTCTGATGTCATGAACTTTTGTGTGTTCTTCTCATGGAGAACCCTGAGGGAGAAAGGGATTGCGATATCACTTTTCTTCGCCAGAATATGTTTCTGGAAATCCTCTTCTGAGGCCTACCTGCCCTGACAAACAAGTATTGCAAGTGAGAACTTGAAGCAGTTGTATGCTTAAGGTAGCACCTTAGTACTGTCACAGGACAAAATAACAGCAGATCAAGATAATCGGTTACATCACTAAGGCTAGAGATCTGAAAAGTTAATATTCTAGAATCTGAACCACAGATTTTGGGTCTTCGGCTAAAGTTAGGGACAAAGGAGACCGAAACCTGCCTCCCGTTTAAACATACCAATTTCATCAATTTAGCGGAACCTAAAACAAGCAGGAATGCCGTTTGCAAGATAAGGTCTGTCAGAGACTTTTCTTAACAGTTAATAGGGTGGGGTGCACCCTTCCAGGAACATTTAACTTTAGCCTCTTTCAAGGCTGAAGATCCCACTTCAACTGGAGGGCAGACCAGCTTTTTTGGAATTTCCTCCGAAAAAGAACTATTAACTCCCTAAGTCTCAAGACTGAGCAATATATAGCCTTTGACCACTGAAATGGACCAGTTTCTCTCTTTGCAGAGTACAGCAAAAAGTCAATGATCAACGGTTCAGTGGCTTCAAGAGGAGAGACTTCTTTCACAACAGAAAAATGCCCACTTGGCTTGGTACACATCTGTTGAAGACCTGCAGAGGTACCCAGACATCTCTTTCCATGCATGAAGTAAGAGATGATACCAGTTGTGGAAGATACGGGTAAGAGGTTGGCATAAGTCGGCAACTCCCTCAGTTTCTGTCCGCAAAACTATGCCTGGAAACAACTTTACAATTCCATTTGCAGGTACGAGTAATCTCTAGGTTGGCCGTTACTCGGACCCAATTCAGGAGGCTCCTATCAGACAAAACAGCGGAAAAGCGTGTGTTGAGACTGCCTCGTAGGTACTAGAATGCATCCTCAGATGACATTACTGGATCTGGAACTAGAGCAATACATTGGCAGCTTGTGGTTTTGTGAGGCTTCAAATACGTCCACAGTCACATAACCCCACATGTCAGGATGTTTCTTTATCGGTTGACACAAAGACCATTATGACCCAACTGTGTTCTGCTCAGCTTGTTGGCCACGATGCTCCTTATGCCCCGAGTGAAGCAGGCTGTAAGGGCAGCCCAACACACTTTAATGATATTGTATCGCCTTGCTTCTAGACTACTATGGTGGTACTGTATTAGGCCTCATCAATATCCCCAAGTAACCTGTTAGAAGAGGCTGGAAATGCTATAGAACTTGATATGCTGTCTTTAGCTCAGAGAAATTTATACGCTCTTTCTAGCATCCCGGACCAGTCTAGAAACTAGATGCTGACGAAAGTGAGCTCCCCACCCTTCCTTGGACGTGTCTATGAAGGGCAAGAACTCTGGAGGCCGCGACGACAGAGGGCATCCTGTTGGGATATTCGACTCGTTTAACCATGAAAGATACCATTAGGATTCTTCACCTATCGGAACTAGTGAGGGTAGTTCGTCGAGGTGTTAGGACCAGTGCTGTTTCAGCTCCCAGTGAATGCACCCATGAGGAACACGACACTCTAAAGATGACAGATAGCCTAGTAGGCTCTGGCATTTATAGGTCGGCAGGTGGGGTAGACCAAAGAAATGTAGGGTCACCTCTCTGACATGGGAGACTTTCCTGGGAACTTGACATTTCTGATGTCCATGCTTCGATATGTCAGTCTTCTTGTGAGCATCAGTACTGTACACTTTTTATTTACCTTGATTCCCCAATCTAGGCAAAACAAAACAAGCCCATCTTGGTGGAGAATGATTTCTTCTTACAACCAATCATCTAGGTATCAAAGTAGACAAATATACCAAAACTAGAAAAACTCTTGAAGACTTAGGGAGTGGTCAACGGAACAAAGCAGATTACCCTGCCGGCTAGTTATCCTTCGGTATATCCAGGTCAATAGCAATCAAAAAATCTGAAGACTTGATCACTTGTCTTATTGTTACTGCCATCTCCAACTTTAACAGGGTTTGTTGAACAAACCTGTTCAAGGCAGAGAGATTGATGATCGATCTTTAGCCTCCAGAAGGCTTCTTTACAAGAAAAAATTAACTGTAGAAGCCTGGGAAGCCATCCTCAATCTCTTGAAGGGCACCCTTCTCCAAAATGGCCTGGACTCAACCCTGAAGGGCCAGATTCCTCTGAGACCCTAGAATCTAGGGTCTCAGAGGAATCTGGGGCCTAGATGATACGATGGTGATGACAGAGGAGGAACCAATGGAGGAGGTAGCTGGAATGAAAAACCTCCACCGTCCAACTTCCTGCCAAGTGCAACCACAATCACCTCCACTTGGTCTCCAGGCATCTTCCTACTAGTGGCACAGTGGGAAAATTGCCACCTCCCAATGAATTTTTTGACATCTCCCTCTTCCTTGGGCCTAATTATGCCTTTGGCAGGGCTGAAAGTTGATTCAGTTCTTTTTAGAATTAAAGGTCGAGGGGGAGCAACTCATATCTACGTCTGGTTCCAAGGTTATGGTGGCTGTAAATCTGACTTTGCCTTACTAGAGGGCAAGGCTTGTGGCTGTTTGGACACTGCTTAATGGAGTAGAGTCCTGTGTATCGACCCTCGGTCACTGAGTTTCATAAGTAAGACCTCACCGGTTGATCCACTCGTGGATCAGGAACTCAAGACTGGCCTGGGCTCTCATAAGGACCATATCATTACCCCTCCATTCCGAGGTCCCAGATTTGCTACTCAAGCTATACAAGAGATTTGTCACTATCCAATATACTTGCTCAATAGTTTACTTTATTTTTCAGTATCTCAACCACCAAATTATTTTTTCCATTCATTGTGAAGTGGTTATAGAATATTTTTCGGAAATTTGTTTTATATAAATCTCCAAAATAATGGCCATTGAATACTTATTTCGTAACAATTCCACGATAAATAGCTGTCAAAAGATGTAAAAACTCATCAGTAATAATGGACTACGTTGTACAGAAATGTAATGAAAATTTAAATAGGTTTTACTTTGACACAAGTAGTAGTCTAATAGCCGCTGAAAGATAAACTACATCAGTGATAATGGACTTCACGTAATGAAGAAAAGTTATGAAAATATTCATTTGTTTCCTTTAAAATGAAGTATTCTATAATGTATAATTTATATGGTATACAATAAACAAAAAACTGATGACAAAAACATATTTCTGGTCCAGAGAGAAAGAGACTTAATATGAATTTAATTCCTTAAACATGTGGTTTGTTCATTAATTGTCATTCTACCTTGAGTGACTGTCAATATGAAGGGGATCATTCCAGTTTTGGGTATTTCACGGGTTGTGAAATAGTGACTACTCGTGTAAAAACATGACGAATACTATGTGAAAACAATGAATAACATGATATATATATATATATATATATATATATATATATATATATATATATATAATTAATATTACCCAAATTACAAACCTAGTTAGAAAATCAAGATGCTATAAGCCCAAGGGCTCCAAAAGTGGAAAATAGTCCAGTGAGGAAAGGACACAAGGGAAACTACAAGAGAAGTAATGAACAATTATAATAAAATATTTTAAGAATAACATTAAAATAGATCTTTTATAAACTAAAAACTTAAAGAAAAAAATAAGTGGAAGATATATAACACAGAATAGCATACACAAGTGTACCCTCAAGCAAGAGAACTCAAACCCAAGCAGCAAAAGACCACAGAAAAGAGGCAATGTTGAAGACTACAGAACAATGGTTTGTTTAACTAGTCTTGTACCCTTACTAAGAGGAAAGTAGCCACTGAACATTCACCAGGCAGTAGTTAACCCCTTGAAATTTTTTGGCTTTCAGGTGTACGAGGAAAGAGAATGTGGAAATAATAGCCAAGCCAGACAATTCAGTAATGTGTAGGCAAAGGAAAAAAAAGAGCCATTACTAGAGAGAGGGCTCCAATGTACAAGTAGTAATGTCTGGCCTGTCAAAGGACAATAATTCTCAAGTGTTATTATCTGAACAGGCAAGGCCCTGCCCACCCTACTACCTAGCAAGATGAGAAATGTCAAGAAAAACAAGGAATAAAACAAGAAATAAAAAATCCCGTCGTGCCAACAACTTGCATTACTGGTAAAACATTTTGCTTACATTATGGGTGGGACTTGGAGTCAGACCCCGAGAGTTGAATTAACACTACATAATGTGATTTGAGCATGTATGCCCACAGAAATACACAAAAATTAACCATACATAATACTGAATAACGACTAGAATCGCAAGTATTTCTGTTGGTAGTGGGGTGCGCCAGGGGCCTTAAGTCTCTCAGATAAAGGTGTTTGGGGTTTGAGTAATGCTTCAGGTAGGGAATGTCACTATTGGCTAGATAGTATGGTGTGATTCTACTATGGTAACAGACTAAAATAGCTATTACACATTCAGGAATAAAGGTTAGAATCTAAAAGACTTTGTTGGTTGACTAAAATGGCTCTAACACAATCAGAAATAAATGCTAGAAACCCACAGACTTTGTTGCTTGGCTGAAGAAAGGAAGGGGGGAGGGTAATAAGATTTTTTAGTGAAATTTCTCGAGTGTGAATTGTGTATTTCCTGTGCCCATGTGCTATACAAGTAATTTTAACCTTCCTATGGTTTATCACCATTGATGTTTTTGACGTAAAATGACATCGTAGCGAAGGGTTAGGGCTTTCTTTTGTCAGGATCTGACAAGTCTTCTGTGTTGGCTATAGTGATCAATCCATGCATGATGGCCATGGCTGCGGCTTCAACACCCCATGCCTCAGCCGTATAAAAGGATATTGCTGCTGCTTTTAAATGCTCCGTCGAGATCCTTAGCATGAGGATCGACACTGCCGGACCAAGGGGGAGAGGGAAAGGATGGGCCTTCAGTCCTGTTATAATGTATTTCCTTTGCCTAGAAAAAGGCACACGAATCAGACTGGAATACTTCCCTGCTCTCAAGGAACCCCTCTTCCCAAAAAACCTGGGTTGACCTTGCCCAATGCTTCCCTGGCCAGAACTGACCAAGGGAGCTCCAGACCAGAGTTAGAGCTCCCTTTAGGGAGGTGAAAGGGCTTCTCCCAATCTGGTGATCCTCCTAGTACACTGAAGGACTGAGAAAAATCCAATCTGATTCCCCCTCCTATATGTCTGGAGGTTTAGGACAAGCTGGTTGCAGAAAAATCCCCCGGGGTTCCCGTGTCGTAATCAGTGTCCTCTCAATCAAGGATCAATTCCAAGAGTCGTCATCAACAATGATATCCCTCCCCACCACCCCGAAGGAACTGAAGAGGTATCCCTAGAGGATTGATTGACAGACTTTTCTGACATTAAGATCATTGATGCCAATATAATTTGTTATGAATGAAGAATAAGGAAATTAAATTTAAAACGAAAAAAGGAAAGATGTCCTTATAAAACTAACCGTTTCTGAAATAAATCTAAAAATACCACTAGGATGGTATGACATGTACAAGAATTTGGCAAGGATAAACAGCCATCCTCAACTTGAGCCTCAAACATCTATTTTTCAAGGTACTAAATTGGAGCAACAAAGCGTAGTCTCCCACTTTTGGGGCATCATGTTATACTGTCCCTAGGGGAGTGTCTAGGGCCGGGACTGAGGGATGCGCTTGGGCATCCTCGAGCCATAGAGACTAAGAATTTGGGTCCCCTCTTCCATTCCTTAGGGGGGGGGGGGTAAAAAAAAAAAAAAAAAAGAGAAAGAGAGAGAGACCCCACCCTCTGTGCATTCCTGAGAGTCGAACTCTGGAGACGGAATAGGCAAGGGATATTAATTCACCTTAAGTCTCACACTTCAATAGAGGACCTATACTCATATTGGGAGGTGCATTCATTGGGATCTGGGGTGTCAATCTCTATCCACAAAAGAATGTCAAGTCGACCTGACCTACCAACTAAAGGGCACCGAGAACTAGTGAAACGTGACACACATAAGATGGTCTGGGGTGACGCATCTAGCGCACTTTGGGGTGACATACGTAGCATGTTCTGAAGGTACATGTAACATGTCCAGATGTCCTGCCGGTTCCCTGGAAGTTTGCTCAGTAAGTGTTCAGTGATGAATCTGGAAAAGGGAGAGTCCCATCTGGAAGCCCATCTTCTGGACAAGGACCGCTTAGATGGAAAGCACTGGGTTGTGAGTGGTCAGGATGAGGTGCACCCGGAAGCTGGACTATAGAGAGATGTTCGTTCAGTAGCAATACATCCGGGTGGAGCGCGTTGAGAAACAGTGTGCATAGGAGAAACTCATACAGGAGAAGCACGTCCGGAAGGTGTGTCCAGTAGTTGAGGCGCATTGGCTAGAGGTAAGTCCTAAGAAGTGTTCGCTGGTGATAAGCGCACGTGAAGAGTTGCTGGAATTTGTCAGGAACCTATAATCAAAAGTGCACTGGGTGTGTTCTGGAGAAACGCTGGAATGTGGGGCACATCTTAAAGATTCTCGTTTAGAGTGATAAATGCACAGAGTTGAGATAAACTTAGGAGAGAGACTCTGAAGGGAATCGCCTGGAAGCGTGCACTGGTAATGAGAGTCTGGAAGTGCCTGTAAAAGTAATCTTTTGAAGAAAGTGCAGCGGGAGAAGAGAAGTAGGATCGCCTACAAGAGCCTGACCTACTACCCTTCTCCTTAAGAGTAAAGCTCTCTCAAAGGTTGAGGCACAACCTTGTGAAAGGACCCAGAGCTCTGAAGGAGGAGAGCTCCTTGAAGGGAAAGAGTTAGTCACTTCATCATCTGACCTTTGAAAAGTAGGAAGGTATTTCCCTTAGAGGAAAAGTGCCGAGAAGACATCTCCAACTGTAGGCTCCAAAGGGGCTAAAAAGGTGCAAGACTTCTTAAAAGATACCAGAGAGTAGACCTATTCCTAAAGAGGGGGACAACAACTGCAACACATCTACAACCTAAAAACAAGGAGGCTCCCTTCCCCAGTTTCTCTTTTGGGAGGGGGGAACCAGAAAGACCTCCTTGACCCTGGGCTTGCCCTAAAGTTCACTGGCCACCACTCTTGCTCGAGTCGGCCCCAGAAGGAAGTCAGTGGAGAAGAGTTCTAAGGAAGAGTACAGGGGGTCAAAGAAGAAAGTCAAGACTTTGACGACCTCGAACGCAAAGAATCCCTTTTCGACTTCTTCCTCCTCCTCCAACCATACATCTCTCACTGGGATGATGGCCACACTCAACACATGGTGATACTTGAGACCATTCAGAGGGCATGTTTGGTGGGTATCCACAGTCACCACACTCACAAAGGTGCTGCAGGCCTTCAGCAGCACTTCAAGGCATTTCAGCAGGCATTACTGCACTGTATTTACCAAAAACAACAAGGCAATGGCAAAGAGAAGGAAAATTTTTAATAAATCTTTAATATTCCTAGCAAGAGAACATCCGTTCCCAGTGACGGCTGATATCGAAGCAAGGTGTCAGTGAGCCACAAGGGGGGGGGGGGGGATTTACCTCCCCACTACTGTCAGGTAACTAACTGTTTGTTATTAACACCTTGCTACAGGTTAATTGCTGTATTCCCAGTTTTTTTATAATTTTGCAATACAAAGAAGGATGTTGTATTTGTGTAGGAACAAAGGACCAAAAATGAGAGAGAATTATAATAACCCTTCTAAAGCTTGGCAATACAATTAAAGACCTTAAATACAGTAATTCCCTTCACAAATATTCAAAATTATTCTATTCTAGACTTACCCTACTACTTGTTACAAAAGACTGAATTGCTCACACAATAAGTAAACATATTCAATACATAAAAGCATGAAATCTTTACTGAGCATACCTGGTTCTCCCTTTAACTGAATTATATTAAAAATAATTCTAGTAATGGGGCTTTATATGATATTTTCAGTTAAGCAGACTATCTGTATTTTAGCAAAAGGGAGGAAAATATATTTTTAAACATACAAGCCAAAATCATCAATTAGTATTTTTTTTTTTTTTTTTTTTACATCTCTGGGATACTTGTACTACCAATACCTATACATTGTGTTGATTGCTAGAATATGATGAAGCTGCTCCCCACCCCAAGAAAAAAGTGGCAGAACAGCACTGTCAAGATGTGGCTAATTATAGCCCCAATAGCTTATATCTGGTAGGCTCCACCTTGAAGGTGTGCCAATCGTAAAAATATTTGCCAAAAATACACTAATCAAGACAGGCTAATGAAATTTTCAGGCATTATTAGCACTATAATAACGCATATCCTCTGAGTTTTATCATCCTACGGGGAAAATAAATGATTTTATGAAAAAAAATGTGAAATTCAGGGACCATTGTATCAAAGGTTATTTGGTGATCGGTGAGAAACTACTGTCTTGAATAGAAATCCGTTCTGTAGGCATGTTGGTATATCCACCAGGAACATGCACACAAAGTTTTATCAAAATCGAACAGTAAATAAGCACATAGCAAGAAAAAAATGAGCAACAACTTTTGTGAAATCCCCGCTGATGATCGAGCGAAAGTTACAAATAAATAATCCCCAAAAATTCAAATCTCGATTTAGGGACAAAACCTTCCGTGAGTTTGTAGTTATTACGTCACTTGCTAGCCTGAAACAACTAAAAATTATATTATTTAAGGCATAAAAGCAGGACAATCAAAGAAAAACATCCCTTTCCCCAAAAAAAAACCAAACCAGAAGAAAAGCGATTTTTTTCTGAGGACATAAGAAAAGGGAACAGACTTCATAGTCACCCCTAAAGTTGTTTCTTTGCTAAAACTAATCATAGAAAACGACATCGACCAATTTTTGAGAGGTAGACTATAAAAATACATCGAAATTATATTGGATTTGATTTTGTTTTTGTTTTTTTTACTACTTTTATTTTCCTACTATAATTATTATTTACAGAAATATTATTATAATTATTATTACTACTAAAATTACAATGGCATCTATCATTATTATAAATCACTACTAACATACTATGCTCACTGCAATTATTATTTACAGACATTATTGCTAAAATGAGCGTATCAGACAATTATTATTATAAAAAAAATATTACTATATAATGAAACATACTATGCTTACTGCAATTATTATTTACAAAGATATTATTGCTAAAATGAGCGTATCAGACAATTATTTTTATAAAAAAATTATTATTACTAAATTATGAAACGTACTATGCTTACTGCAATTATCATTTACAAAGATATTATTGTTAAAATGAGCGTATCAGACAAATATTTTTATAAAAAGTTATTATTACTATATTATGAAACGTACTATGCTTACTGAAATTATTATTTACAAAGACATTATTGCTAAAATGAGCGTATTAAACAGACATATTGGTTACTGAAATATTATTATTATTGCTACAAAAAACAATATTATTATTATATTATGAAAGGTTCTAAACCCCCCCCCCCCCCAGCTTCATACGTCTTGCCATCCTTCCTTTTTCTTTTAGCTTCTTCTGCAAATAACTTTCTTATTTTCTTGCGTTTTTCTTCTTTTTTCCCTAATAATGATTGCCATCTTTTTTTCCTCTTTCTATCGACTTTTTCTGCAGTGACACGACTAATTTTCCCCATGGGTGTGAAAGCCGTGTTCGATACCATGCCCTCGTTGAACTGTATTATGGCTTTTGCAGTATGGTATCGGAGTCTGTTGCTCTGATAAAAGATGTTTTTTGATGCCTTCGACCAGATAACTTTGTTCAGACATTCATTTGCATTGTGTTTTTCCTGTACATCTTTCAAGCAACTCAAGTGATGCCATCTTTTCATATATTTTTACGAGGCCCTTTTTTATATTTTCTCGAATGGGATGCTTCACATGATCCTTATGTCTAATTTTGGACACGTCTTGCCCATCCCGAAGTTTTTTCTTATAGAAGCACCATCGCTCAGGGCAATTATCATGTCTTGGTCTGGTGTCGGTGCTCGCACAATGATCTAAGGTAGCAAAAACTTCTTTCCTCGTTGCGACGACGTCACCCAGATTATTTACAATGGCTGCTACGTAAAATCTTTGAAATGCTGATATTGTTTCATTAGTCAGCGCCCCAGCAGATCTTCCTCCAACAGTTATTCCCCGATATGTTTTCCAAAGCGCTTGCCAACATGATTTATGCACTCTACCTTAGATATAGCTATTCCTTCTCCATATATATTTTCATTCTTTACTGCATTGAAGGCTTTCGAGTCCCTGTCAGATATTATTTCTGTGTATCTAAATTTACATTTCTCTACTGATCTACTAAATAACCTTCTCCATCATTCGACCTCCATTGCAGGGGAACTACCATCAAAATTTTTCTGGCACGTCTGTTCATGTGCATCATACCATTCCATGCCGTCATCATTTGCGTGCTTGCTGCACACAGGGCAATATTTTGATAGAACCTCAAAATCGATAACTATGCCCGTGTCATGGTGTATGACAGGTACTACACCGTATTTAGCTACAAAGCCACGATGGGACCAAGTACCATCACAGCTAACTGATATATTTTTTATCTCTCCAGCATCCGGGTTATCGATTTCAAGGATTCTATGGACTACCTCTCTTGCTTCCCGAAGAGACTCCTCACAGTCTTCAATGCCCTTCTTTTCTATTTCTAAGGCAGTTGTATAAAAGTTTGACTCCGCCATCAATTTTGTATTGAAAATCATTTCAAAATCTTGAATTGTTTTATATCCTTGATTTTGCTTCAACTATCTTCACGTTGACATCAAAGCTTTTTTTCGATTGTACAGTGAACCCTCGTTTATCGCGGTAGATAGGTTCCAGACGCGGGCGCGATAGGTGAAAATCCGCGAAGTATTGACACCATATTTACCTATTTATTTAACATGTATATTCGGACTTTTAAAACCTTCCCTTGTACGTAGTACTGTTAACAAACTACCCTTTAATGTACAGAACACTTAATGCATGTACTACAGTACCCTAAACTAAAACAGGCACAAATATTAAAGGCGATTTTATATCATGCGTTTCCTAAACACCTAAAAAGCACGATAAAAAATGGCAACCAATGTTTTGTTTACGTTTATCTCTGATCATAATGAAGAAACAAACTCATTTAGTGTACTGTACACATATATGTATAGGTTAGTTTTTGCATCGATTATATTGATGTACAGTATACAGTATGTTGATTTTGTTATTACCAATGTTTTACTTAATTTTCCTTAGGACTTCCAAATGAAATGTTTTTCTTTATGACGCCACCTGAAACGACGGCGTCATAAAGTACGCTCAGTAAACAACCACGCTCAGAACAAAGAAGGCATTTACTGTAACGCGCATGATGAAAGTGATAAATAATGATATTTACAGTAAAAGCATTTACAAAATATGTTATTACAAATATTATTTACCGTATCTATATAAAATCATACAGTACATACTGTACGTAGCAAAGCAGGAAAACAATTTACGAGAGAGAGAGAGAGAGAGAGAGAGAGAGAGAGAGAGAGAGAGAGAGAGAGAGAGAGAGAGAGAGAGAGAGAGAGAGAGAGAGAGAAGAGAGATTGTTTTACGTACGTAAATGTAAATTTTAAACAAAAAAAATATGATAGGCTTTTAAAACCTTCCCTTTAACTTAATGCATACAGTACTAAACTATAAAACAGACACAAATATTACAGTAAAATGTTTAAGTAAAAAATAAAGATTGTTACTGTACTCACCACGAAAGAAGTTCAAGAAAAACTTGAATGATGATGGCGATGAATTTGCTGCACAGTAGAAATGATGATGATGAAGCTGATGATGTCTTCTACTGTGCAGCCAATAATAGTATTTTACGTCTCTTCAGACGGAGGTGTCTTTTCCTGGGACACCTCTTCAACTTCTTCCTGAGACACTTCTTCAATTTCTTCCGAGGGCATTGTGATCGGAAGTTGCTGCCGCTGCTTCTTTTTTCGCAAGAGCATCCTGTAGGGAGCCATTTGTTCATCGATCTTGGTGCAGAATTGTAGAGAACGAACCATATCCTCGTCCCACTCTTGCGACATTTCTTTCACCTCATTCGCAAGCTTGCAGAGCTTGGCAAGCCGTTCTATAGTTAAGACCGTTTCTTCGACATTTTCTTGGATCTCTTCCTGTGTTTCACTGTCTTCACTGCCCGATTTCGTCAGGTCTTCGAGGTCTGCGGCCGCGTAACTTCTACCGTCTTTTAACATAGTATCGAGAAGCGTCACCTTCTCAGCAATCATCATTTTTCGGTGCTGTTTAGGCTCACTACCAGCCTTAGTAGAAGCAGAAGGCTTGGGAGGCATTGTACAGTAGGGTTTAACAGAAAGTTCAACTTAAAACAGTCGCACACAGCACAGATTCAACTTCACAAACTTAAGAACGTCTACTCAGCAATACGCGGAAAGAGAAAGTGAACGATGCAGACCCGCGAGAACTGTGATGCTGGAAGTTGAAGATGCGGGCAAAACACCAATCACAGGCTAGATAACAAAACTTGAGTTTTGATTCGTCATCTATCAGCGCTTGAACCAATCACAACCCGTCTTATACAGTACTATGGTGCGTTGGTTACTCATAGAAGATGTCCCGCGCACACTGAACGTACGTAGATTAAGTACAATACCGTAATAATAATAAATAATGATAATAATACTGTACAGTAATAATAATAATAATAATGATTAATAAATAACAATAATAATTTTATTAACAACAACAACAATAATAATAATAATAATAATAATAAAAATTTACGTACGTACGCTATTTTACGCCTCTCTCTCTCTCTCTCTCTCTCTCTCTCTCTCTCTCTCTCTCTCTCTCTCTCTCGTACGCTTACAGTACTTATTCGAAATGTGATTTTTGCAACAAAGAATATTATTGGATGCAGTACTGTACTACGTACGTATACATACAAAAGATTCATGGAAAAGAAGCACATCCATTACAGTACACACCATTCTAATATGGTATGACTGCATCTGATTTGCGTTTCATGTTCGATTTAATTTTACTACGTACTGAATTATCGTATGATCACATTCTCTTTTCGTGTTTTATTTCTTTCTGTGCTGAATTATATATCATATGTAATGCAATGAACAATCAGTAAGAGCAGATATTACTAATTACAGTATTAATGGAATTACAGGTAACAAAATATCGTATTTGGTTATCTTCAGATTTCGCGATATTTTCGAATTTTCCGGAAAATCCGCGATATGTATATATATATGGGTTATGGGAAAACCCCGCGAAGTGGTGAATCCGCGATTGTCGAACCGCGAAGTAGCGAGGGTTCACTGTATTCTTTGGGAACTCCAGCCCTTCACTTCCTTACGACAGGTGGGGCAGTCGAAATTTAGTGATACAGCCGCACCATATCTTGTTTGCTTTTCTGCCCACTCTGATGTAAATCCCCCACATTTGTTACACTTTGCCGCAAAGTTTTTTCTAAGAGTATTTTCATCCATGACGACGTACTTAGGTGTATTTTCTTCACTGTCGATTTTTTTTCCAAAATTGCATCTTAGTGCTCATTTCATCATGGCAGGGGAAAAAATGTTGCTATCTTCTTCATCACTGTCATTATCTTCTTCATTTTCACAGTCTTCAAGACCTTCCCTTGAAGTACTGGGATGCGGTGGTTGCTGTTCATTTTCATCTTCTCTCTCCCATGACGTACTGGCCCGTGGCTGCTGCTGTTCTTTTTCTTTCTCCCCTGAAGTACTGGGGAGAGGCTGTTGTTTTTCTTCTTTTTCTTTCTCCCCTGAAGTACTGGGGAGAGGCTGTTGTTTTTTTTCTTTTTCTTTCTCACCTGAAGTACTGAGGAGAGGCTGTTGTTTTTCTCTCTGAAGTTTTTTCTGTTCCCTTCCCTCTCGAACTTTTTGCATTTTACTATACTTCTTGCCACGCAGCATTATTGGCTGTTATGATAAGGCCAGCCACCTAAAATTTTTATAATTTTGCCTAAAACCTATAATTTTGCCACTTTATTTCCGACCTCCCCTATAGCCCGCCCTATGGCTACCTCCTCGTGGCACTGCCCTTGGAGTTCAGGATTGGTCACTGGAAATAAAGGTCTCTAAGCGAAGAAAGTTGTATAGGACAGAGCATTCATGCACACATGAGACCTGAGGCAGTCAGGAGTGAATGGTGACAAGTGCACATCTTGGACGGGAAGTCGCTGTCAACACTCTCCTTATCAGTGACGCATTGAAGTGTTGCCATACAAGCGAGTGAATGATTCCAGACTTTCAATAGATTTTACTGCGTATCAGTGGAAACCTACGACTGTCTTATTGTTTCGTACCGGAGAATATCTGAGAGAGCTTTAGGGAGTGATGGATATTGAAATATTGCCATACGAAGATGTGAATATTTTCAGAGACATTCGGACACTTTCAATTAGTAATGGAAAATTATTACAGACCTAGTTTCCCTCTTGCAAGTAATGGAACTTTCTCTCTCTCTCTCATATATATATATGAAATTATTAGACCTAGGTGCCCTCTTGCAAGTAATGGAATTTACTTTTTCTCTCTCTCATATACCCTATACAAAACTTATTAGACTAGGTGCCCTCTTGCAAGTAATGGAAATTTACTTTCTCTCTCTCTCTCTCTCTCTCTCTCTCTCTCTCTCTCTCTCTCTCTCTCTCTCTCTCTCTCTCTCTCTCTCTCTCTCTCTCTCTCTCTCATATACATATACAAAACTTATTAGACCTAGGTGCCCTCTTGCAAGTAATGGAATTTACTCTCTCTCTCATATATATATATATATATATATATATATATATATATATATATATTTATATATATATATATATATATATATATATAGACCGTCAGTGGTAATGTAGAGGTGGGGAGGGGGATAAAGTGGTCTATGGGGGTGGGGAGGGGTGTTGAGGAGAGTCGACTTTTTTTTCTATTCTTCTCTAAACATAATGAATAACCATTTGAGCACAATAAATCGCATAATTCTCCAGTAATCAGTAACTGCGTATAGAAGGAGATGTTGGTCGTGGGCGGGGGTGCCCTATAGGCGAGAGAGGAAATTCACGTTTTATGATTTACCAAGAGATGTTATGAGGAAGTAACATCATAAATAACCATTTGAGCATAAAAATCTCTTTATTTTCGATAGCCAGTAATTCAGTGTTACAGGTAGGGGGGCGTTGACGACCATGGGGGGCGTTGACGACCATGGGGGGCGTTATAGAGGCTGGAGACGAATTCTACACATATCACGGCATTCTGCTAGGCCAAAGGAAGACTTTTAGCAAAGAAAAAAAAAATGAAAAAATTTGGCAAAAATCAGCTCTCCAAGGTGGAGCCTACCCTTAAGCAAATCATCTTATAACTTTGATGAAAACATTGGCCTATATTCTAAGAAAACTAACCATCATCTTTCCCACTTATTCCTACATTAAAACGTTGGTTGCCTGATGCATCCTCTCCAATGCCTTCTAGCCAAGGCATCCTCTTCAACTAAACCTTTTCTCTCGATATCCTTCAATGTATTTCGCCATCTAATTCTCTGCTCCCCTCTTAATCTTCCCCCTCCCTTTACAGGTTCTTCCAAAGCGCTCATCACTATCCATCCTCAACAAGTACCCACATCATCTCAGTTATGATACTCTTACCACTCTAATTTTAACTATGCCTGCTATTCTTCCTACTTTATCCTTTTCCCAATCTTTCAAGCAGTGATATTCTTATCTCTGTTCTCTCAAGCTTTACTTCCAACAGAATCAAATGGGCTTATACCTTTGAACAAAACAGACCTAGATTCTAAGCATACATGATTGTGTAACGCAAGTGTAAAATCCAATTCAATGACAGTTGCTAATTGATGAAATGGTGCATATAGACAGATGAAATTCTGTTAAATTGAAATAATTAGTTATATGTTATATTCACAAGCAATCAATGTACCAGGGTACTTTAATACTGTATACAATTGTAAAATAAATTTGAATCGATTGCTGAAAATATTGTAAACTTCCCTTCAGTAACCTTTTTAAAATAACTTTACAGTACTTTACACAATATTAAAAATGAGACAATCTAGAAGTGTGTTAAAAGGTCACGAGTTGATTGAAATTTGACTTAACTATTTAATGAAAATTGGAAGCATGAGCAGCAAATTTCTAAGAAAGGAGTCCTTCCTCATTTACATTTACTGGCCTTAATTGGCTGACTACGTTCAATTTCCTCATTTTTCAAAAAACATTTACAGAAATACACAATATAAAACCAATCCATTTAACAATAACCATTTTATTCAAGCAAATTACTTTAAGGGGTAATAGAAATCCATCATCATTCGGTATACAGTATTTAAATACGCGAACTAGTTTTCAGACAACTAAAATTATAGTTTGTTTAATATTAAATGATATTTAGGAAATTGCAATCTGAATTTTAATCAGAAATTCAAACAAGTTCATAAATGTTGATTTGGACCTAATTTTCAAGTACAGTAATATTTTGGGTGTTTAGAATTTACTAGAAAAAATAGCAACCACCTCTGTATTATTTAATGTAAGAATGAATGGAATCAAAAGCAAAAAATTATCTTTAGATGCACTGCGTTTGTAAAGATTAAGGGTGAATATAGTTTGTTACTAGACTGAGTAAAAGTTAATAGTTTTAAAATTAAATTAACGGCTTCCAGAAATTAATACTATAATAAACTACTTCATCTGGTATGTTGTAATTTTTTTTTTTACTACAACTCATTCTTGTCTTCATTTAGTGATTGCTATTAAACCTATGGGTTATAAATAGTGATCATTGTAACATAGGCCCCCAAAATCAGGTCAAATGAACATTTTTAGATATTTGTAGTAGGCCTACTGTAATATTTCTCATGAGTTTGACGATATTCTGGTAGCTTCAGTTCAGACTATTTGGTGCTCCATCTTTCAAAATCAGGAATTATTTATATTACTCTAATTTTGTCTTCCTCGGAAAATTTCTGGAATTCCTCTGTAGTAAATGCCACATTATTTGCTGCCGATCTTCATTGCTAGGGAATATTTGCTATTTAATTTTTAGTTTTGAGCAGGCAGCTATGAATAATTCCCTCCTTTTGATGATGTCTGGAAAATAAATAAAAAATTTTATTTCTTCAGATATGTCTTATTCATGTATTTTACTGTGCACCTCAATATCAAGACCATACTTTTTGTAAAATATTTTATATGATAAACTAAATATAATATATTGTAATGTATCAAGTATAAAATGGTAGAAATAATGACAATCTAGGCATATCCATGACATTTATAATTGCAAATATTAGAAGTGAAAGTATATCTGGTATAAAAGCAATGAAATAGTTTACAATAATAATCTAATGACTCGCCTCTGGTAATGCACTGATTAACAAGAAACACTCAATCCTTCAAATAATCCCTAGAATTTACTTCATGAGATACTCAAACCATAATTCCTTGAATAAAACATTCTACGCTACATCACACCACATAGGATACCTAGTCAAACAATACTACAGCACTCACAAAATAAATTTGGAAGCAATTTGTATTTTCCCTAACTAGACAAATCTGTAGCTATTTATAGGAATATTACTTTTGGCAAAGCTGAAAGATAAGCCATAAGACTTTTAGCAAGGGTTAACCATCCACCAGCTAGTTAGTGGGGGGGGGGGGGGGGGGGGAAATTAGGTACCTTGCTACCTCACTCACTTACCCCTGCGCCGAGACTTCTAGGGGGAGAGGCTTAAGGCTGAGCAATAGCTTTTCACCGTTGACTCTGAACAGTTTTTTCTCCCTGAGGTATAATAAGAGCTCTGCTATTGTTATAATTGTGACAATGAGGGGAGGGATGCCTCTTCCACAAAAATCACATAAAATAGTCCACTTCCCTTGGAAGACACCAATAGAGGACTCTCGGGGGGTATCTAGCAGTTCTCCTTGCAACTGATTATGAAAAACTTTGTGAGTTAGGAATTGTTGGATAACCTCCAAGCACAAAGATGTAGCAAAGCTACTCCTGATGAAAATCTAAACCTGTAGTTGTTTGAATAGCTTGGGAAGCAGAGGGAGTACCCTGGGTGCATTTGCGAGCAGATGTGGATCTGGAAACCATTCAGCATGCTGCCACATCGGAGCTATTAAGGTCATCAGAATTTGTTCAGAGGCCTCCTTGCAATTAAGAAGGGGGAACGCATAGACGTCTAGGTTGTCCCAAGGGTGTTGAAAAGTGTCTTGCCAGAATGCTAGTACTGGGGAACAATACACCAGTAGTTTGTGGTTGAGACATGGCGAATAGAACTATTGTTGGTGAACCCAAAGAAGTCAAGACTTTACCGACTATCTGTCAATTCAAACACCACCCAGTGTAGACTATCCGAGTCTTCCGGTTCAATTTGCCTGCCAAGATGTTTATCTTGCTTTCAATGAAATGGGCTAAAGGGTCCGAGTTGTCTTCCGTCCATCTGATAATCTGCACAGTCAGATGTCAGGGGGCTGTGAAAAAGTACCACCTTGCTTGTTTATGTAAGCCACCACTGTGGTCTTTCATCAATACCAGTGTCCTGAAAGGAGCTGTTAGACATGTTGGAGAGCTAGAAAGGCTGCTCTCATCTCTAGGAAGTTTATGTGGCAGTGGTGCTCAACTTCAGACCATACTCTGAAGATTGTGTACTGCAACAGATGAGTCCCCACCCCCCACCATTCTTTTGATGCATCCATGAAGAGCATAAAATCCGAGGGAAAAGAGAGAGAAGGTCTATCCCTATCGGTAGGTTGGTATCTGATACCCACCACCACCACCACAGGTCTCTCTTCTATTCCGACCCTATTGATACAATAACATCGGGGGGGGGGGGGGGGGGGTGTCACGACCAGAATTTCTTCAGCAGCCACTATTGTGTTCGAGTGCGGAGACGACTGTTGGGGACGGGTCTCTCCCAAGAGGGGGAGATTTCCTAGGCGTTTCTACCAATAAGTGCTAGTAGTTTGTCTCGTTTTGAAACGGTTCTACCCATTTCCATCTCTCCATTCTTGCTAAGGACGGGAAGACTTTGCTTAGATTTGTGTCAATGTTCATCCCTAGGTATACCAGATTCTGAGACGGCTGCAGCAAGGACTTTTTAAGATTTACCATGATCCCCGATCTTGGTAATACTCGAGGAGATTGTCTCGATGGAGGAGAATTTCCTTTGATTCTGCTAGAATCAGCCAATCTTCCAACTAGTGAAGAAGGCGTATGCTGTTCGTGTGGGCCCATGTTGACACTAGGGCAAACACTCGAGTGAAATCTGTTAGCGCTGTGACATGCTCAAGCCCAGCACTTTGAACTGGTATACTTTGTGGTTGAGGAAGAACCTTGTGTACTGTACTTCTTTGAGATCCAGAGTGATCAAGATGTCTCTCTGTCTGATGGCCTGTCTAACCATTTGGGCTGTCTCAATCTTGAATGGAGTTTGTTGGACAAACACTCATAACCAAGAGCCTATGACGCCTTTTCAACCAGAAATAGGCGACTGTCAAAGCTCGGGGACTTGGTCCAGACCTCTTGGAGAGCATTCTTCACCAGCACGGTCTGGACTTGGGCCTGAAGGATCTTTTTCTTTACATATCCCTTTGCATAGGGACTCATGATCACTGGATGGGAGGTTAGAGGAGAGAGTGAATGGCACATGATATCCTACCTGAATACACCTCTGCCATTTACTTTGTAGGCATCCTCTCACCGGTGGCCAAGTCAAAGAATGCTCCCCCTAACAGGTAAAACGTCACTAATTTCTCCTGCCCCACCTACCTCTCCTGGGTCATCTGGGCCACAGTTGTCTTTGGCCTTGGTTCTTTGGTGCTGCATAATGGGGTTGTTGAGGACCCTTTAGTCCTGGACCACTTAGCTGATAGGGGCATTTTAGTTGGGTACCACAGGGACTGCAAACAATTTGGGTTAGAAACTCTACGACCCAAGTACCAGAAAGCCAGAAAGCAGACCTGGCTTCTATTCTGTTCATTGGTGGAATCCTTGTTCCTGATAAGTAACCTGCTGTCCCTAACCAGTAGACCAGCCAAGCAGCAGCTTGCAGAGAGGACTTTGCAACCTGCTCCATGTTCACAGTGTCAGCAGCTGAGGATCCAACCAACAGGGGAGACAGTACACCTGACAGTAGGTTCTGCATAATAAAACAATTGCCTGATCCAGAGGGAGAGGGGACGAGGCATCGCCCAATATGTCATACTTAATCTGTCTGACAATCTTGGCCCCTTGGTCTCCATAACCCTCCTTGACCAATTAAGATTACCTTAGCTTCAGTCTAGGTGTTAAAATAAAGAAAAAAAAAGCCTAGAACTGTCCTTTTTCTCACTTGGGGTAGGATCCAGTTCTCCCCAATGGATTCCCTTCCTTATGTACAATAAGCCCTGAAGGTGGACATGACCAGCATTCTTCTGTTGAAGGGAAGGGGAGAATTCTAGAGCTGACGGATGGGGGTAGTTTGTCCTCGAAATGGTCCCATGCGTCATCAACTGGGTTTTCCTTATACTAGTTTCTTTAGGGGCCCAGGGAGGGTCTAGGTCATTGACAGAATACGATAGGTTGTGAATTAAGAGGCAGGCCACTAAGCTCCAGATGTATTGCATCCCCCAGAGGAGTATGCGCTTGTTGGCGCCTTTTGTGTTTTCGAGGAATGATCGGAATGTGTCCCATCTTTCCTAGGCCAGGTCTTGGCCGGTGGTAAAAGACTTAGAACGTAGATATAGTTCATATCTTGACGTTCTATGGAGGGCAAGGGGCGTATGGCAGGAAGGAGGATTGTTATTCACTCCTTTGTCTTGGGTCAGATGGAGGGAACTCCTTGTCGAGGAACTTGTGGATTCCAGAGGATGTTTCTATGCACAATTGAGCTAGTACCGAGACCAATTACTGCAGGCTTGCAAAAGTTCTTGATACCAGGGTTTATCTTTCTTGAAAAAAAAACTTTTTGATGGTCCTTGTTTCCTCTGAATAGGCAACCACTCACCAAGATGAACTACAGTGAACCCTCGTTTATCGCGGTAGATAGGTTCCAGACCCGACCGCGATAGGTGAAAATCCGCCAAGTAGTGACACCATATTTACATATTTATTCAACATGTATATTCAGACTTTTAAAACCTTCCCTTGTACGTAGTACTGTTAACAAACTACCCTTTAATGTACAGAATACTTAATGCATGTACTACAGTACCCTAAACTAAAACAGGCACAAATATTAAAGGCTATTTTATATCATGCGTTTCCTAAACACGCTAAAAAGCACGATAAAAAATGGCAACCAATGTTTTGTTTACGTTTATCTCTGATCATAATGAAGAAACAAACTGGAGGTAGAGCTTTGCTTATTACTCAGACATATTTCCCATACTTTTCCCTTAGAACTACATCACATCTTCCTACTTTAGATATAGATATAGATATAGATATAGATATAGATATAGATATAGATATAGATATATATATATATATATATATAGATATAGATATAGATATAGATATAGATATATATATATATATATATATATATATACACATATACATACCTACATATATACATGCATACATATATACATAAATACATGCATACATATATATATATATATATATATATATATATATATATATATATATATATATATATTACTGTATATATATGGGTTATGGAAAAAATCCGCGAAGTGGTGAATCCGCGATGGTCGAACCGCGAAGTAGCGAGGGTTCACTGTATAGAAGAGCTCCTAACAACGCACTCTGTGCAGGTGTGTTTTGATGGCAAAGAAAATTAATATCAAATTTGCTCTGATCAGTTACAGCTTAGTCAGCGAGAAGACAACCTTATAATAAATTGTATTGCCTCGAGCGATTTGCGCTGTTCTAATTGAACATGTTATTTTTATTAGTAAAATAAATTTTTGAATATACTTACCCGATAATCATGTAGCTGTCAACTCTGTTGCCCGACAGAATTCTATGGAGGGATACGCCAGTTATCACAATACTAGAAGGGGGTGTACTTACCAGCGCCACCTGTGGCCAGGTACTCAAGTACTTCTTGTTGACACCTCCTCAATTATTCCTCGGTCCCACTGGTTCTCTATGGGGAGGAAGGGAGGGTCAATTAAATCATGATTATCGGGTAAGTATATTCAAAAATTTATTTTACTAATAAAAATAACATTTTTCAATATTAAACTTACCCGATAATCATGTAGCTGATTCACACCCAGGGGGGTGGGTGAAAACCAGTGTACAAGATTAAAGGATAGCTAAGTATCCCATATTTCATATAACAGTTATCTCAAATAACAATGAAATAATAAGTACCTGGTAAGGAAGTCGAATTGAACCGTTACTCTGTCTCTTTTTTAAGTTCGTCTTCCTTACTGAGCGCAGCGTTCCTCTTGGAGGCTGAATCAACCCAAAGGTGCTAAAGTATACAGGGCTGCAACCCATACTAAAGGACCTCATCACAACCTTTAACCTCGGCGCTTCTCAAGAAAGAATTGACCACCCGCCAAATCAACAAGGATGTGGAAGGCTTCTTAGCCGACCGAACAACCCATAAAAAGTATTCAAGAGAAAGGTTAAAAAGTTATGGAATTATGGGAATGTAGTGGCTGAGCCCTCGCCTACTACTGCATTCGTTGCTACGAATGGACCCAGGGTGTAGCAGTACTCGTAAAGAGACTGGACATCTTTGAGATTGAATGATGCGAACACTGACTTGTTTCTCCAATAGGTTGCATCCATAACACTCTGCAGAGAACGGTTCTGTTTGAAGGCCACTGAAGTAGCCACAGCTCTCACTTCATGTGTCCTTACCTTCAGCAAAGCAAGGTCTTCTTCCTTCAGATGAGAATTTGCTTCTCTAATCAGAAGCCTGATGTAGTAAGAAACTGAGTTCTTAGACATTGGTAGAGAAGGCTTCTTGATAGCACACCATAAGGCTTCTGATTGTCCTCGTAATGGTTTTGACCTTCTTAGATAGTACTTAAGAGCTCTAACAGGGCAAAGTACTCTCTCTAGTTCGTTCCCCACCATGTTGGACAGGCTTGGGATCTCGAACGACTTAGGGCAAGGACGGGAAGGAAGCTCGTTTTAGCCAAAAAAAAAAACCGAGCCGCAAGGAACATGTAGCCGTTTCAGATGTGAAACCTATGTTCCTGCTGAAGGCGTGGATCTCACTTACTCTTTTACCTGTTGCTAAGCACACGAGGAAAAGAGTTTCTAATGTGAGGTCCTTAAAAGAGGCTGATTGGAACGGTTCAAATCCTGATGACATTAGGAACCTTAGGACCACGTCTAGATTCCAGCCTGGAGTGGACAACCGACGTTCCTTTGAGGTCTCAAAAGACCTAAGGAGGTCCTGTAGATCTTTGTTGGAGGAAAGATCCAAGCCTCTGTGGCGGAAAACCGCTGTCAACATACTTCTGTAACCCTTGATCGAAGGAGCTGATAGGGATTTTACGTTCCTTAGATGTAACAGGAAGTCAGCAATCTGGGTTACAGTGGTACTGGTTGAGGAAAACTGCATTGGCCTTGCACCAGCTTCGGAAGACTTCCCATTAAGACTGATAGACTCTGAGAGTGGATGTCGTCCTTGCTCTGGCAATCGTTCTGGCTGCCTCCTTCGAAAAGCCTCTAGTTCTTGAGAGACTTTCGATAGTCTGAAGGCAGTCAGACGAAGAGCGTGGAGGTTTGGGTGTACCTTCTTTACGTGAGGTTGACGCAGAAGGTCCACTCTAGGAGGAAGAGTCCTGGGAACGTCGACCAGCCATTGCAGTACCTCGGTGAACCCTTCTCTCGCGGGTCAGAGGGGAGCAACCAACGTCAACCGTGTCCCTTTGTGAGAGGCGAACTTCTGAAGTACCCTGTTGACAATCTTGAACGGCGGGAATGCATACAGGTTGAGATGGGACCAATCCAGCAGAAAGGCATCCACGCGAACTGCTGCTGGGTCTGGAATCGGAGAACAATACAAGAGGAGCTTCTTGGTCATCGAGGTAGCGAATAGAACTATGGTTGGCTGACCCCACAGGGCCCAAAGTCTGCTGCAAACATTCTTGTGAAGGGTCCACTCTGTGGGGAAGACCTGACCCTTACGGCTGAGGCGATCTGCCATGACATTCATATCGCCCTGAATGAGCCTCGTTACCAGCGTGAGCTTTCGATCTTTGACCAAATGAGGAGGTCCCTTGCGATCTTGAACAACTTCCTCGAATGAGTCCCTCTCTGCTTGGAGATGTAAGCCAAGGCTGTGGTGTAGTCGGAGTTCACCTCCACCACCTTGTTAAGCTGGAGGGACTTGAAGTTTATCAAGGCCAGATGAACTGCCAACAACTCCTTGCAATAGATGTGAAGTGTCCTTTGCTCCTGATTCCATGTTCCCGAGCATTCCTGTCCGTCCAGTGTCGCACCCCAGCCCGTGTCCGATGCGTCCGAGAAGAGACGGTGGTCGGGGGTCTGAACAGCCAAAGGTAGACCTTCCTTGAGAAGAATGCTGTTCTTCCACCACGTTAGAGTAGACCTCATCTCTTCGGAAACAGGAACTGAGCCCGTCTCTAGCGTCATGTCCTTTATCCAGTGAGCAGCTAGATGATACTGAAGGGGGCGGAGGTGGAGTCTCCCTAACTCGATGAACAGGGCCAGCGATGAAAGTGTCCCTGTTAGACTCATCCCCTGCCTGACTAAGCATCGGTTCCTTCTCAGCATGCTCTGGATGCATTCTAGGGCTTGGAAGATCCTTGGGGCCGACGGACAAGTCCGAAAAGCTCGACTCTGAAGATCCATACCCAAGGAAACAATGGTCTGGGATGGAACTAGCTGAGACTCCTCAAAATTGACCAGGAGGCCCAGTTCCTTGGTCAGAACCATAGTTCATTTGAAAATCTCCAGACAGCGACGACTTGTGGGAGCTCTTAAAAGCCAGTCGTCTGACGGAGCCGGACACAAGATCATGATACTGCTGCACAGTCTGTAAACTGTCAATCATGGGCAAGCGAGGAAGTACAGTGACAACCCGAATCTGTCTAGACTATCTGGGTCGTACAGACAAATCCTTAACGGGTTGCTGAGGTTGCCGCACTGCGTCACAACAAGTCCCTTCTGTTGGTTGTTGAACGTCTTCCCCGTGACACATTGACTCCGTAAACAAAAAATCCTCTAACAAGGACTAAGCTTGGACTGCATGTCATGCAACACAGCTCAAGGTCTATGGGAGCAGGTGTGGTAACAGACGGGATTAGCGGCTGAAGTGGAACCATTACCTTCCCTGTAAGCATGTTATGCTTAAATAAAAGTCCATAAGAGGTTATGCAGCTAAAAGCCTCCCTCCAAATGACAGAGTCCTCAAGGGAATATCAGAAGGAGGGAGAAAAGAAATTTCTCATCTACAGGGACCTTATCCTAGAAAAGCTAAGTTCTCTGAGTGAGGGTTCACTGGTGCAAAAGCAGCAGACTAGAAGGCAACGTTATGAAACTGCTTGACAGTCTAGTGAGTTGGCAACAACCCAAGATATGTTGAGAAGCATGCGGTAAGGGATGCAGAGTATGATGAATGCAGAGTATGCTGTATGCAGAGCATGCTGTATGTAGAGCATGTTGTATGCAGAGCATGCTGAATGCAGAGCATGCTGTATGCAGAGCATGTTGTATGCAGAGCATGCTGAATGCAGAGCATGCTGAATGCTGAGCATGTAGTAAGCAGAGCCTGCTGTAAGCAGAGCCTGCTGTAAGGAAAGCAGAGCGTGTGCATGGCGTTTAACATTCTCAGAAATTCCATGACCAGTGCTAGAGTGCTTTATGCATGCTTGCATGGGGTTTAAAAATCAACATAATGTTTACCTTACATTCATAACTCATGATTCATATTTTTGCCATGGTTTGAAAATGGAGGTAAGGTATGCTGAACAGCAGAGTCAGAACGAGCTGGAACAACAACAGTGGAAGGTGCAGAAAGTTCCTGTTCCTGTGGTATGAGTGGAGCGTGAAGAGACCGAGGTTGCGCAGGATCAGGGTGCACGGGTTGAGCTCGGTGCAGCAGCTGAGGAGACTGACTCACAGGTGGAAGAGGTTGTACCTCCACCGAGAGTTGCACCACCGGTGGAGCAGCCAGGGGAGGAGGAGGAAGAGTGGAGTAATCCTCCTGATCCCAAACCAAAGGTTGCCTTAAAGAAGGCTGAGGCTGAACAACACTGGGAACAGCGAACACAGAAAGAGGTTCAACATCGTACGCCTGGCAGATGGTGCTGCGACTGGGTGCAGCTAGTGCAGGCGGGTTGAGCACAGGCTGAACGGGTGCAGGTGGAGGTGCAACACTCTCAGCCCGACACTCACGCAACAGGTCCGAAAGCTGTGCTTGCATGGACTGTAGTAGAGTCCACAACATCGTACGCCTGGCAGATGGTGCTGCGACTGGGTGCAGCGAGTGCAGGCGGGTTGAGCACAGGCTGAAAGGGTGCAGGTGGAGGTGCAACACTCTCAGCCCGACACTCACGCAACAGGTCCGAAAGCTGTGCTTGCATGGACTGTAGTAGAGTCCACAACATCGTACGCCTGGCAGATGGTGCTGCGACTGGGTGCAGCGAGTGCAGGCGGGTGCAGCACAGGCTGAACGGGTGCAGCACAGGCTGAACGGGTGCAGCACAGGCTGAACGGGTGCAGCCGGTTGGTGCACCACCGGTGCAGGCGGGTGCAGCACAGGCTGAACGGGTGCAGGCGGTTGGTGCACCACCTGTGCAGGAGGAGGAGGAGGTGCAACACTCTCAGCACGACACTCACGCATCAGGTCCGAAAGCTGTGCTTGCATGGACTGTAGTAGAGTCCACAACATCGTACGCCTGGCAGGTGGTACTGCGATCAGGTGGAGCGAGCATAGGCGGGGGGAGTGTAGGCGCACTCTCAGCCCGACAAACTGATGACTGAGGAGAGTCAGAGCTAACCCAATGACTGCATCCGGGTTGTTGAACTTTACTTCGTACGTCTGGCATAGGTCTGGACTTACGTTTAAGAGGTCTTGAGACCTGAGACCAGCGTTACTCTGCCTATATTTTCTCCTCTAAATCTCTTCTGCAGACGAGCAAAATAAGGGCTCAATCGTCTGCGGGTGGGAGTGACGGTCTCGGTAAGACACGCCCACAACCACCGAGGATACTTCTGTGCGCCGATCAAGGCCTGCCGAACCCTTTAATCCTTCGACATTGCTTCTCCCCTGGGCTTGGGAGCTTGCAAGAGGTCCCGGACTGGGAGGACGACTGGCGCGCACAAAAGTACCCTCACGCATAACACTGACATACTTTGCGCTAATCACTTATCACTTTGATTTCTGTTTGCACTTATTTCACTGAACTCGAAACTTTAAGTGGTTTGTACCTGAAACACGCAATTCTATCCTTCTCAAAAGTTAGTAATTGCGAAAACAGAATTACAATGTAACAGAAAAATCTAATGAAAGAAAATTCAGTGGCTGGAAAGAGACTAAACACTAGATCACTCTAGAAACGTTTAGTTTCTTCCCCTAAAGAGACTAGGGATAAGAGCAAAACGATAACGACGTTACTCGTACGCCTGGCAGGCTTGAGGGAAACGTTTATCCTCTTTCTCCCTCCGTCTCTATCTCTCTCTCTCTCTCTCTCTCTCGACTTAGAACCTGAGAGAAGAGCCCAATCATATATATCGTTAAAACATATTATTGTTAAAGGAAAAAACTGAAATATTTCCCAAAAAGAAAAGTTCCTTATTAGGATCAAAACCATTAAGTTAAGAAAGAATGAACAAAACGCTAGACACGGTTACTCTTACTGCAATGTGAAACCGTGAACATTCTTTCTCTATCGTAACGATAGAGTGCAAGTTGAAACGTTCTGAACGTCAACAACTGCCGAGACAAACAAAACGTTAGTTCAACTTTGAAAAAGTACGAGACTATCAAAGAAATTCTTTCAAAGACCTTAAAATAGCATAATATGTTAACAGGTAAAACCGAAATGACGGGCTCACGATAATTAACTTCGGTACCTAGAAAAGACCGCCTACTATTAGGAAGGTCGAATATAAACAAATATAAAAATTAATTTTAATAAGTTTATAATAAAAGGAAGTTAATCGAAGAGGCCTATAAGAGGCGGAGAGATATAAAATAAACCTATAACTTTTGTTAAGCAAAATTAAGAAAAAGAGTCTATACTCTCTTAGACACCAACACTTCCGTCTAAGGGAAGGGTCGGCCATTGAAAGGTGAACGAGAGTTCATACTCTCTTCGTCACCAAAATTAATCAAATTATTCCAAAAGCTAACTAAGCTAAAATAGAAGTTTCCAGTAAAGCGACAGCCGAAATCAAAGAGAAATACTTCACCAAAGTCGTGAAAATACTCCAAGAACATAAGCGTATCCCAGAACGTCTTGTCAGAAGCACGACAGAGGAATAATTGAGGAGGTGTCAACAAGAAGTACTTGAGTACCTGGCCACAGGTGGCGCTGGTAAGTACACCCCCTTCTAGTATTGTGATAACTGGCGTATCCCTCCATAGAATTCTGTCGGGCAACAGAGTTGACAGCTACATGATTATCGGGTAAGTTTAATATTGAAAAATGACATGCAATACAATAAGTCTCGAATGGGTGAGTCAGGTATTAAGCACTAAGGATTGGAAGCATGCTGAACACCCTGTACAGTTGGCTAGTGTTGGGTAAGGAGTGGATGAGTGTGCACCGAACTTTCTCACTGTATGTTGTGGTGAGAGGGGTATATCAAGTGCGAGAGGGGTAGCGCCGCGTAGTTGTATGCGAGAGTTGAATCCCTCAGCATTTGAGGAAGATGTTGGCATGTGGTTGCTTGAGAAGATAGTGTCGTGGAGGGAGCTCTCTTGTTAGCTCTGTTAGGAGTTGCAGAAGGTCCGGGGACCATTCCGCATGATGCCATAGCGGAGCTATGAGGGTCATTGAAAGATTGACCGATGTTCTGGTCTTGTTGAGCACTCTCCTCATCAGACAGAACGGGGGAAAGGCGTAAATGTCGATGTTGTCCCACCGTTGTTGGAAAGCATCTGGCCAGAGAGCCTTGGGGCCTGGGACTGGGGAGCAGTACAGAGGCCTGAAGTTCAGGCCCGTTGCGAAAAAATCCACAGTCGGAGAACTCCACAAAGTCAGGACTTTGTTGGCTACTAGATGATCCAAAGACCACTTGGTACTCACTATCTGAGATGCTCTGCTCAGATTGTCGGCGAGCACATTCCTTTTGCCTGGAATGAAGCGTGCCTATAGTGGTATAGAGTAGATTTCGGCCCATCTCAGTATCTCTACTGCTAGATGGGATACCTGCTGCGAAAAAGTACCTCCTTGTTTGTTGACGTAAGCCACTACTGTGGTGTCGCTCATCACCACCACAGAGTGACCCGCCAGGTATTGTTGAAACTGTTGAAGGGCCAAAAAGACGGCCTTCATCTCTAGGAGATTTATATGGAGATACTTTTCTGACTCTGACCACAGGACTGAGGTCGTGTGGTGCAGCACGTGGGCCCCGCACCCTTTCTTTGAAGCGTCAGAAAACAGCATCAAATCCGGGGGAGGACAAGAAGATCCACTCCTTTTCGTAGGTTCTCGTCTGCCAACCACCACTGGAGGTCCGTCAGTTCCACACATCCCATAGGGATCAGGACGTCCGGGGAATCGTAACCTTGATTCCCCCGAGACTTGAGTTGCCACTGGAGGGATCTCAACCTGAGGCGACCGTTGGGAACTAGACGAGCCAACGATGAGAGGTGACCGAGGAGACGTAACCACGATTGGGCTGGAAGTTCCTCTCGTCTGAGAAAAAGGACTTGCGACCTTTCTCAGTCTTGCTATCCTGTCGTCTGATGGGAAGGCTTTGTGGAGATTGGTGTCTATAACCATGCCTGGATATACCAGTCTTTGGGTGGGAAGCAGTGAGGACTACTCGAGATTTACCAAGATCCCCAGATCCTGGCAAAGTCTCAGAAGTTTGTCCCGGTGTTGAAGAAGGGATGAAACAGAGTCTGCTAGGATTAACCAGTCGTCCAGATAGCGGAGGAGACGGATGCCAATCCTGTGTGCCCATGAAGATATTATGGTGAACACACTGGTGAAAACCTGTGGTGCTGTGGAGAGACCAAAGCACAGCACCTTGAACTGGTACTTTTTGTTGTCTAGGCTGAATCTTAAGTACTTCCTTGAAGACGGATGGACTGGAATTTGGAAGTACGCGTCCTTCAGATCCAGTGTACACATGAAGTCTTGTGGTCTCACTGGTAGTCTGACTGCGTCTGCCGTCTCCATGCTGAACGGAGTTTGTTTGACAAACTTGTTCAGAGCCGAGAGGTCGATGACTGGTCTCCAGCCTCCAGACGCCTTCTTTACATGAAAGAGTCGACTGAAGAAGCCTGGAGACTCGTCGAGGACCTCTTGGAGAGCGCCCTTCTTCAACATGGTCTGGACTTCTGCCCGAAGGGCTTGCCCCCTTGCCGATCCCATGGCAAGGGAGTTCAATGACACTGGATTCATCGTCAGAGAAGGTCGAGATGTTGTGAACGGGACGCGATATCTCCGACTGATTACGGAAATCATCCAGGAATCGGCCCCGAGTTGCTGCCACCTGTTTGAGCAACTTTATAGGCATCCCCCCACTGGCGGACATGCAGGGGGACTGTCAATCCTAGCGTTTGCGGCCTCGGCTGCTCCCTCTAGGATTCTTACTTCCCCTGGAGGACTTTTTGCCTTTCCTATCCTTGACAGAAAAGGGCTTAGACACCACTGTCTTCGCTGCTGTCGTTGATTTCGCGGTCTTGGTTGGACGGGACTGCTGGAGGCTTATAGGGCTTGGATGTCAAAGCCCTATGAAGGAGGGAGTCTTGGTGAGACTTCCTCAACCTCTCAGCGGCCTGTTCCACATCCTTAGGCTCAAACAGGATGGATCCTTCTAAGGAAGAATGTCTGAGCCTATTGATCTTGGTGCTAGGGACCTTCTAATGGAATCTCTCAGCCACCGCATCCCGACGTTTCAGGATGGAGTTTGCCTACAAGTTCGAGACTTGGTGGGCCAGAAACTCGATCGTGCGAGTGCCTGAGAGTAGGAACATCTCCATAGCTTACCTGGTACGTTCTTTGGAGAAATCCTTAGAGTGTATCAGGATACCTAAGATCCCTAACCAGATGTCCAGCCACGAAGTGGCTTGCATAGCACACTTCGCAACCTTCTCCTGGTTAAGGATCTCGGTTGCCGAGAACGAGACCTGCCGGTTGGAGTCTCTCTCAAGAGGGACTCCCCTGGTAAGCTCTTCCAATGAGTGGTGGAGAGGAAGAGCTAAATAAGGCTCCGCCAAGATCTCAAAGTACCTCCTCTGCTGTACGCGAGGAGGTGGAAGGAGCTTGTTGGTGGCACTGGAACGGTTGGAGGAGGACATCTCGGAGAGCTGCACTGGTCTTAAGAGGGTTTCTGAGTACCGAATACACGGTCCAAGACCGTGTCCTTGCCCTCTCGAGGAGGGATCTCTGGGTCGGTAAACCCATTGAGAGCCCTCAGAGTCAGAACTTGCTAAAACGCATGTTCTGACTCTTGCTGTTCTCCTCCTGACGTAGGACTTGCAGCGAAGTCTCCTGTCCCCAAAGGCTCTTCTTGGGGAGAGTCGCGGACGTTCTCCGAGTGGCTAGTTGGCTCCGTCCTTGGTCTTGTAGGACTCTTTGGTAAAGTCTTAGAGTCCTTCGATTCCTTCCTGGGAAGGATGTAGGACTAACATCGAAGATGGTAAGTTCCTTCCAGCCCACTTGAGAAGATCTCTCAGTGCGAGGAGAGGTTTCCCTCATTGGTGCGATGGGGGAAAATCTCACCTCACGTGATTCCCCTGATGACGGGAATTCCTCGTCTGACAGGGAAGGAGAGACCTGGGAGAGTGAAGGAACCTGCCTTGAAGGCTTGCGTGGAGTCAACTTAGCCCTTGGAGAAGTTACTGCGTCCGGAACTCCTCTTTTTCTCTTCAGAGGGGTAGAGACAGCCAAGGATCTGTGACCTAATTCAGAGAAAATAGGCTTGAAAGCCTGTGTAACTGCTCTGATTAGTGCACCGAACCAAGGCTGTTGGCTGACAGACACGCTGTCAGACACCCCTTTTGAAGGGCCAGGGATAGAAGGATGCCTGGGAAGAGTTTCTATAGGTGGGTTCGCCTGGAAAGATTTAGGGATCCTGGACCCTTTTGGACGTTTCCCTTCAGTCACAATACGCGCTGTTATGCGTTTGCGGGGAGGGGAATGAGGAGATGGCGACCTTGCCATGCGTTGTTCAGCAGTCTCGTGCGCTGGAGGATATTGACGCTCGCGGGGAGGCGCGTAATGGTGCTCGCGTGATAGAGAATACCAGGAATCGGGCGCGGGAGACTGATGGCGCATGCAAGCGCGTGGGCGCGGAGGATCAGGGCGTTGAATGCACGTGCGCGTGGGGAAGAGTTCGCGTGCGCAGGAGAGATATCCCTGGCGCGCAGTTGAAGCCTGTGCTGCTCGTGGGCGCGCGTCAGAATGGTGGCGAGCAACTGCAGGAGAGGATGGGTGAGGGGGCGCGGAGCGCGTATCCTCATGGATGCATGCAGGTAACTGCGCGTCGGCGCGCTAGAGAAAGCTGGCGCGTAGGCGAGTGATGGCGCGTTGGCGAGCGCTGGCGTGTGGGAGAAGTCAAGATAGACTTCCCAACAGCGCCCAGATCAGAAGATCGCGGCGCGCAGGAGAGACGACTGCTGGGCGTGGGCGCTGGAGATCGCTGGCGTGCAGGAGATTGCTGGCGCGCAGGCGAGAGTTAACGCGTAGCTGGGTGTGGGTGCGCTTGCCCAGGCAAGGCCTGGCACACAGGAGAACGTGGGCGCAAATGCTCAGCATAGCGCGTGAGGGAAGTATGCGCGCGATGGCGCATACGCCCTTGATGCCCTGTATTAGGGTTAGATGACGAGGCCTGAGGAGCGTGGTCAGGTTTCGTTGGCGTGTAGCGCGCATCAGCATTCAGGAACGGCGACGGCAGGTCTGTCGGGTGGAAGGGCTTATTTGTATAGTAAAAAAGTTCCATTTGCCAGAACATAAGAGCAACAACATGTTTAATGGCAAGCGCAGAGAGCATATGGAAGACCAAAAACAAATACAATCGTTAGCTCAATTAAGAGAATTTGTAGTACAATGAATATTGCTAGAAAAATGCATAGAAAATGAGATGAAAAAAATCCAGTTTTCTACAATTCCTGGCAAACAAAAGCTTCGGTGTTTTGATCGTATTTCATTGCTACACACTGTTTGTATTACAGTAACCTTTTTGTTACGATGACTGGATTTTTATGATGACTGACAGAAACAGTTTTAAAAAAATACAAATATCGATACAATTTGACTAGTACCATATACATTTTATTGTGTTTCGAACATAATTGATAATATCTATTTCCAGTTGTGGTAGTCGACCCCCATAAAAAGTATTTCTGCTAGGGATTATCAAAAATACCACAAATACCATTGATAGCCAGTTTGATTTTATACAAACCGTTTATTGCACCATTCTAAAACTTTACCGAAAAAGGAGCTTATGACAAATGCAGAAGCACCACTTATATACCAGTTTTTTTTTTCTGAACTACTGTGGGAATAGTCAATTTTCCTCTGTGCCAAGATGACAAAGGGATAAAATGGAAATATTTTATTAAAATCTTTAACCTAGTCAATAGACGTAGATATATGATACTCTAATTACTAGCAAAACTGGAATTTGCTATAAGAAATGGAATAGTGCTGGCTAATTTGGTATATTTTCCGATGTTTAATATGAGCTGGGGCATAACTTACTTGTCAGTCTATTAAAGTGTGAAGTATCTTTTCACTCCAAGTCCCTATTTACACATGAAAGACTGAAGGGGAGTTATTGCGCATGCATTGGTTCCAATCGGTTTAGGAGCTTTCTGTGCATTTACAACGACATATCTGTCACATCATTAGTTCTAGGATGTTGCTCTACAATTGGGATTTTTTTTTCCACCCTCCCCTTCAGTTTCAACTTGACCACCATCAGGTAAAAAAAGTTTCCAGGAAAAATACAATCTATTTCAAAATTTCATTTATGTCAGCAATTGATTGTGATGGAAATGCTCTCCGTTCAGTGTATAGCTATTGATACTCTTGCGAAATGAAAAAAATAACCACGTAATAATGATGCATATTTAAAATCTCATTGTGTTTTCCATCAAAGAATAAAGTGTCCCAAGCATGATTCTGACTTCGATTTTTTGGGGAGACATAAAAAGAAAAAATGTTATTTTCATTAGTAAAATAAATTTTTGAATATACTTACCCGATAATCATGTAGCTGTCAACTCTGTTGCCGACAGAAATCTACGGTCGGGATACGCCAGCGATCGCTATACAGGTGGGGGTGAACACCACAGCGCCATCTGTGGTCAGGTACTCCAGTACTTCTTGTCAACACCACCTCAATTTTTTCCTCGGTCCACTGGTTCTCTATGGGGAGGGAGGGTGGGTCAATTAAATCATGATTATCGGGCAAGTATATTCAAAAATTTATTTTACTAATGAAAATAACATTTTTCAATATTAATCTTACCCGATAATCATGTAGCTGATTCACACCCAGGGTGGTGGGTGGAGACCAGCATACATGTTAACAAAGAAGCCAAGTATCCCGTATTTTATTTTATTAGTTATTCAAAAATAACATAAAATAAATAAGTACCTGGTAAGGAAGACGACTTGAACCATTACTCTGCCTTTATTAAGTACGTCTTTCTTACTGAGCGTAGCGGTCCTCTTAGGATGCTGAACGACTCTTAGGTGCTGAAGTATAAAGGGCTGCAACCCATACTAAAGGACCTCATCACAACCTTTAACCTCGGCGCTTCTCAAGAAAGAATTGACCACCCGCCAAATCAACAAGGATGTGGAAGGCTTCTTAGCCGACCGTACAACCCATAAAAAGTATTCAAGAGAAAGGTTAAAAAGGTTATGGGATTATGGGAATGTAGTGGCTGAGCCCCCGCCTACTACTGCATTCGTTGCTACGAATGGTCCCAGGGTGTAGCAGTTCTCGTAAAGAGACTGGACATCTTTGAGATAGAATGATGCGAACACTGACTTGCTTCTCCAATAGGTTGCATCCATAACACTCTGCAGAGAACGGTTCTGTTTGAGGGCCACTGAAGTAGCCACAGCTCTCACTTCATGTGTCCTTACCTTCAGCAAAGCAAGGTCCTCTTCCTTCAGATGAGAATGTGCTTCCCTAATCAGGAGCCTGAATAGGTAAGAAACTGAGTTCTTAGACCTTGGAAGAGAAGGCTTCTTGATAGCACACCATAAGGCTTCTGATTGTCCTCGTAAAGGTTATGACCCTTTTAGATAGTACCTAAGAGCTCTAACTGGGCAAAGTACTCTCTCCATTTCGTCCCCCACCAAGTTGGACAGGCTTGGGATCTCGAACGACTTAGGCCAAGGACGTGAAGGAAGCTCGTTTTAGCAAAAAACCGAGCTGCAAGGAACATGTAGCCGTTTCAGATGTGAAAACTATGTTCCTGCTGAAGGCGTGGATCTCACTTACTCTTTTAGCTGTTGTCAAGCACACGAGGAAAAGAGTTTTTAATGTGAGGTCCTTAAAAGAGGCTGATTGGAGAGGTTCAAATCTTGATGACATAAGGAACCTTAGGACCACGTCTAGATTCCAGCCTGGAGTGGACAACCGACGTTCCTTTGAGGTCTTAAAAGACCTAAGGAGGTCCTGTAGATCTTTGTTGGTGGAAAGATCCAAGCCTCTGTGGCGGAAAACCGCTGCCAACATACTTCTGTAACCCTTAATCGTAGGAGCTGAAAGGGATCTTACGTTCCTTAGATGTAACAGGAAGTCAGCAATCTGGGTTACAGTGGTACTGGATGAGGAAACTGCATTGGCCTTGTACCAGCTTCGGAAGACTTCCCCTTTAGACTGATAGACTCTGAGAGTGGATGTCCTCCTTGCTCTGGCAATCGCTCTGGCTGCCTCCTTCGAAAAGCCCCTAGCTCTTGAGAGTCTTTCGAAAGTCTGAAGGCAGTCAGACGAAGAGCGTGGAGGTTTGGATGTACCTTCTTTACGTGAGGTAGACGTAGAAGGTCCACTCCTAGAGGAAGAGTCCTGGGAATGTCGACCAGCCATTGCAGTACCTCTATGAACCATTCTCTCGCGGGCCAGAGCGGAGCCAACCAACGTCAGCCGTGTCCCTTTGCGAGAGGCGAACTTCTGAAGTACCCTGTTGACAATCTTGAACGGCGGGAATGCATACCGGTCGAGATGGGACCAATCCAGCAGAAAAGCATCCACGTGAACTGCTGCTGGGTCTGGAATCGGAGAACAATACAACGGGAGCCTCTAGGTTATCGAGGTAGCGAACAGATCTATGGTTGGATGACCCCACAGGGCCCAAAGTCTGCTGCAAACATTCTTGTGAAGGGTCCACTCTGTGGGGATGACCTGACCCTTCCGGCTAAGGCGATCTGCCATGACATTCATATCGCCCTGAATGAACCTCGTTACCAGCGTGAGCTTTCGATCTTTTAACCAGATGAGGAGGTCCCTTGCGATCTAGAACAACTTCCACGAATGAGTCCCTCCCTGCTTGGAGATGTAAGCCAAGGCTGTGGTGTTGTCAGAGTCCACCTCCACCACCTTGTTAAGCTGGAGGGACTTGAAGTTTATCAAGGCCAGATGAACCGCCAACAGCTCCTTGCAATAGATGTGAAGTGTCCTTAGCTCCTGATTCCATGTTCCCGAGCATTCCTGTCCGTCCAAAGTCGCACCCCAGCCCGTGTCTGATGCGTCAGAGAAGAGACGGCGGTCGGGTTTCTGAACAGCCAAAGGTAGACTTCCTTGAGAAGAAAGCTGTTCTTTCACCACGTGAGAGTAGACCTCCTCTCTTCGGAAACAGGAACTGAGATCGTCTCTAGCGTCATGTCCTTTATCCAGTGAGCCGCTAGATGATACTGAAGGGGGGGAGGTGGGGTCTCCCTAACTCGATGAACAGGGCCAGCGATGAAAGTGTCCCTGTTAGACTCATCCACTACCTGACTGAGCATCGGTTCCTTCTCAGCATGCTCTGGATGCAATCTAGGGCTTAGTATATCTTTGGGGCCGACGGAAAAGCCCGAAAAGCTCGACTCTGAAGATCCATACCCAGGTAGACAATGGTCTGGGATGGGACGAGCTGGGACTCCTCAAAATTGACCAGGAGGCCCAGTTCCTTGGTCAGATCCATAGTCCATCTGAGAATCTCCAGACAGCGACGACTTGTGGGAGCTCTTAAAAGCTAGTCGTCTGACGGAGCCGGACACAAGATCATGGTACTGCTGCACAGTCTGTGAACTGTCAACCATGGGGAAGCGAGGAAGTACAGTGACAACCCGAAGCTGTCTAGACTGTCTGGGTCGTACAGACAACTCCTTATCGGGTTGCTGAGGTTGCCGCACTGCGTCACAACAAGTCACTTCTGCTGGTTGTTGAACGTCTTCCCAGTGACACACTGACTCCGTAAACAAAAAATCCTCTAACAAGGACTAAGCTTGGACTGCATGTCTTGCAACACAGCTCAAGGTCTATGGGAGCAGGTGTGGTAACAGACGGGGTTAGCGACTGAAGTGGAACCATTACCCTCCCTGGAAGCATGCTATGCTTAAATAAAAGTCCATAGGAGGCTAAGCAGCTAAAGGCTCCTCTCCAAATGACAGAGTCCTCAAGGGAAAATCAGAAGGAGGGAGAATAGCACTTTCTCATCTACAGGAACCATATCCGAGAAAAGCTAAGTTCTCTCAGTGAGGGTTTCACTGGTGCAAAAGCAGCAGACTAGAAGGCAACGTTATGAAACTGCTTGACAGTCTAGTGAGTTGGCAACAACCAAAGATGTGTGACTGAGAAGCATGCAGTAAGGTATGCAGAGCATGCTGTATGTAGAGCATGCTGTAAGGTAAGCAGAGCATGTTGCATGGCGTGCGGCTTATGCTGCATGGGATGAGGCTCATGCTGCATGGGATGAGGCTCATGCTGCATGGTATGAGACTCATGCTGCATGGGATGAGGCTCAAGCTGCAAGGGATGAGGCTTATGCCGCATGCGTTGAGGTACTTCACCTCAGGAAAGGGAAACTCGCCCTGTTGGCAACACTGCATTACTTCATGCATGCTTGCATGGGGTTTTAATATCAACATAATATTTACATTACATTCATAACTCATGATTCATTTCTGTTTTGAAGATATTTTTGCCATATTTTTGCGATTTTGTTAAAAATATATTGCAAGAAATACATATATATTTTTTTTTTTTTTTTTTTTTTTTTTTTTAAGTAATACGAATAACCTCCATTATCATAATGTTTGTGTAGGCATACATGTATATGTTTTACAAACGCAAGTTATGAAAGTAATGAGGTGTTATTATTGTCATTTGTTATTTCATTAATGACATAATATTGTCTTCAGAGTGCCACCTAGCCACCAACAATAAATGCCCCCCCAAAATTTATATTGGCCCTGAAGTGGCCCCCCCACTTTCAGAGTCCTAGAATCGCCACTGCGCAAGAGTTGAGGTTGCTGCCTCAAGGATGGTGGAGGTTGCCGCAACGCAAGAGGTTGCTGCATAGCGCTGGTATCTGGCAACTCCCAATGCGGCAGCTCACGCGTGGAGGTAGGTTGAGGAACCTCAACATCATACGTCTGGCAGGGTGGACTGCGCAGAGGTGGAGTTGAGGTTGCTGCCTCGAGGATGGTGGAGGTTGTCGCACCGCAAGAGGTTGCTGCCTCGAGGATGGAGGAGGTAGTCGCAACGCATGAGGCTCCTACCTCAAGGGTAGAGAGGTTGCTGCAAAGCATAAGGCTCCTGCCTCAAGTGTTGAGGAGGTTGCCGCGTGGCAAGAGGCTCCTGCCTCAAGGAAAGTGGAGGTTGCTGCACAGAGCTGGTATCTGGCAACTCCCAATGCGGCAGCTCACGCATGGAGGTAGTTTGAGGAACCTCAACATCATACGTCTGGCAGGCTGGACTGCGTAGAGGTGGAGGAGCGCTCGCAGGAGGAGGTGTGTTAACCTTCTCTGCCTGAAACTCCTGCATCAACACCGCAAGCTGAGACTGCATTGTCAGCAGCATAGACCACTAGAGTTTAAGAAAGACAACAACAAACGGAGCTACTGTCCGTTGAAACTGAGGGTCTAAAACAGCTGGTGCGGCAACAGACGGAGTTACTGTCTGTTGCGATACCACCTTGCCTCTCTGGGAGGTGTGCAGTTGTCGTACTGCAGCAAGTCCGAACTGACCCAGTGCTAATGGCACCACCTAGGAGTTGGACTTGCGCGGAAGGGACCGACTTGCACTTAAAAGCTGCAAGATTTGGTCTATGGTTTCTGCGAGAAACCTCTTCCGCAGACGAGGAATAAATGGGCTCTCTCGTCTTTGTGTGGGTGGGGTGATCACGTCGGCTACGTGAGTTGGTTACACCCGAAACCACGGAGGGAAACGTCTGTTCGTCGATCAAGGCCTGCCCATAAGTCCTTCGACATTACTTCTCCCCTGGGCTTGGGAGCTTGTAAGAGGTCCCAGACTAGGCAAACAACTGGCACGAACAGACGAACCCTCGAACGCAACACTGTAACACTATGCGCTTATCACTTTATCACTTTTGATTTTCTGTTTGCACTTATTTCACTGAACTCGAAACTTTAAGTGGTTTGTACCTGAAACACGCAATTCTATCCTTCATTAAAAGTTAGTAATTGCGAAAACATTATTACAATGTAACAGAAAAACATAATGAAAGATAAATAATTTAGTGGCTGGAAAAGAGACTAAACACTAGATCAAATAAACTACGTTTAAAATCTCTCACCGCATAAAGCCTGAGAACAAGAATAAAACTCTAGAAACGTTTACCTTCTTCCCCTAAAGAGACTAGGGAGAAGAGCAAAAACGATAACAACATTACCCGCTTGAACGAAACGTTTATCCTCCTCTCTCTCCCTCCGTCTCTATCTCTCTCTCTCTTGACTTAGCACCTGAGAGAAGAGCCCAATTATATATATCGTTAAAACATATTATTGTTAAAGGAAAAAAACTGAAAGGTTTCCCAAATAAAAAGTTCCTTTATTAGAATTAAAACCATTTAAGCTAAGAAAGAATGAACAAAACGCTAGAATCGGTTTACTCTTACTGCAACGTGACACCGTGATAGACTCTCTCTCTATCGTAACGATAGAGCGCAAGTTGAACGTTCTGAACGTCAACAACTGCAGAGACAAAACAAAACGTTAGTTCAACTTTGAAAACAGTACAAGACTATCAAAGAAATTCTTTCAAAAACATTAAAATAGCATAATATGTTAACAGGTAAAAACGAAATGACGGGCTCAATGTTAATTAACTTCGGTTCCAAGAAAAGACCGCCTACTATTAGGAAAGGTCGAATATAAACAAATATAAAAATTAATTTTAATAAGTTTATAATAAAAGGAAGTTAATCAAAGAGGCCTATAAAAGGCGGAGAGATATAAAATAAATCTATAACTTTGTTAAGCAAAATTAAGAGAGTCTATACTCTCTTCGACACCAACACTTCCGTCTAAGGGAAGGGTCGGCCATTTAAAAGTGAAAGAGAGTTCATACTCTCTTCGTACCAAAATTAAATAAAAAATTAAATCAAATTAATTCCAAAAACTTGCTAAGCTAATGATATAGCTTCCTGAATAGCGAAGGCTAAACTCTAGAGCAAATACATCACCAAATCGTGAGCAATAACTCCAGAATCAACAGCGTATCCATGTAGGTCTAGCCGGAGGCACGACAGAGGAAAAATTGAGGTGGTGTTGACAAGAAGTACTGGAGTACCTGACCACAGATGGCGCTGTGGTGTTCACCCCCACCTGTATAGCGATCGCTGGCGTATCCCGACCGTAGATTTCTGTCGGCAACAGAGTTGACAGCTACATGATTATCGGGTAAGATTAATATTGAAAAAAAATGTATATATATATATATATATATATATATATATATATATATATATATATATATATATATATATATATATCTGGATTAATTACTAAAGTTATACAAGACTACAGGGTATCATTTCGAACAGAAAATATATGTTTTCCTGTAGAAAATAACGCGATTTAAAAGAATTTGACCTTCATTTAAACCGCAAACAAACAGAACAACCAGTTCGACTAACTTCAAGTAGCCGAACTGGATGTTGTTGCAGTTGAAATGAAGGTGAAAACTGGTTGAATCACATTATTTACTAGAAGAAAACATATTTTCTGTTAAAATGCTTAAATATAATGGCTTTTGTTCTGCCGCGTCACTTCGCTCTCCAGAGAACGTAAACATCAAGCTCGTATGTACTGGCAAGCGGTAATGAGCTGCGCACGCTAACATTAGCAACGCTAAATATAATGGTTCTTGTTCCACCACTGGCTCGCTTCGCTCGCAGGAAAATAAAACATCAAGCTCGTATGTACTGGTAAGCAGTAATGTTGAGCTGTGCACACTAAAAAATAGTAAAACTAACACATTACAAGTAAAGAAATTAATGACTTATGACCGGGACGACAAAGCTTGAGGGGTCATAGGGGGTGTTGCGACTGTGACGACATAACTATTAGAACGGCACTTGGGACACTGTAAACGCTGGAAACCTTTGTCCAAGTCAGGTCTTTGTTAGTTCAAGCAAGGTATTTTTGCATATTCTACGATGGAAGTTATATAAACTCTTGGCAACTGCAGTATTCCGTACTTAAAAGCATTTCCTAATTTCATGGTGAATTCTTTGATATGTCATCCAATGTTGATAATTTTCTTAAACCTCATGATGTAATACCCCATTGTTTACAGTGTCTATCATACAGGAAAGATATTCACGTCATAGAAGTTAAGCTGTCACAGTCAGAACACCCCGATGACACACAAGCTTCGTCATCCCGGTCATAAAAGTAAGCTATTAATTTATTTAATTTTAATGTGTTAGTTTTACTATTTTTTAAGCGTGCACAGCTCAACATTACCGTTTGCCAGTACATACGAGCTTGATATTTTATTTTCATGCGAGCGAAGCGAGCCAGTGGCGGAACAAGAACCATTATATTTAGCGTTGCTAATGTTAGCGTAATACATGGCTAATGTTAGCGTGCGCAGCGCAACATCACCGCTTGCCAGTACAAATGCGCTTGATGTTTTTGTTTTCTGGCGAGCGAACAAGAGCCATTATATTTGAAACATTTCAACAGAAAATATATGTTTTCCTCTAGTAAATGAAGTGATTTAACTGATTTTTAACTTCATTTCAACAGCAACAACAACAACCAGTTCGGCTACTTAAAGTTAGTCGAACTGGTTACTGTTTGTTTGCGGTTGAAATGAAGGTCAAATTCGGTTAAATCACGTTTTTCGCTGAAGGAAAACCTATATTTTCTGTTCAAAATGATACCCTGTAGACTTGTAAAACTTTACCATATATTACTGAAACTATTCATTTCCGACAGGAACGCGTCATTTTCGAAGAGAACGGACCTTTTTCTATAGAATTTTTTTTTCCTAGGTTACATTACCCTGTAATAAACTACAATATCAATTAATTTGTGATTTACTTTTAGTTTGTGACCTGGGAAAGGGGGTTCGGCAGGGTTGGCCCCAGCTAGGGCGTTATGACCTGGGAAAGGGGGTTCGGCAGGGTTGGCCCCAGCTAGGGCGTTATGACCTGGGAAAGGGGGTTCGGCAGGGTTGGCCCCAGCTAGGGCGTTATGACCTGGGAAAGGGGGTCCAAAGGCCCTGGGAACTACTAGGTTAGGTTAAGTGGGTTTGTTAGGTTCTGTACCCCTTTCAGAAATCTCACAAAGTAAAATAATCACGTTTTGTCCAGTTTTCAGCCACTTACATGAACCATATATTTTAACAACTGGTTATCATACGTTCATTTTATATTTCTGACTATTATTGATGCAAATCACTCGTTTGAGAAATTTTCCCACCCAAAGAAAAACCCTGAATCCCATTGGTGTTCCACAATTTCGTCTTTATACAAGGTCCAAAAACTCATGAAGGGGGGGGGGGGGGGTTGCCCCAATAACCAAGGTCAGAAATGCATAAAACACAAGATATCGAGTAGTAAAAATATATGGTTCATGTATTTCCATCACATATTAACCTAGAGGTCTAATCAATTATCCAAGTTCCAAAGTTCTAAATAATACTGCACTGATCTCTACTTGGCCAATGACAGCCGGCTCACGCCTACCAACATTGCACAATTCTTATTTATCTATTACTTATTGGAAAATAAATATGAATATGTAATAGTAAACATGACACGGTGTATAAATTAACAGTACCAGCAATCGGTAAAGTGGAAGGTTTGATTACCACAAATGTCGGAAACACCGGGAGTATTCACATTCACAATGGTGTCAGGTGACAATGACAGGAGACACATGTGACAGCCTGACAGGACAATCCGACAAGCGACAACACACAGCGAGTGCGGAACAATACAATTGGAAAGAATATTGAAATTGAAATCCTTTGATTGAAATGGGGGAAATCAAGAAATTTTGTTTTATTCAATCATTATTTAACCGTGTCTTTCTTTTGAGTACCATGATAAAAAAAGATATGACAAATGATACTTTAATTGCACTCTTAATTCCACTGGTATTACGATCAAAGGGTAAAAATATCATGGACTACTTTTATGACTTTTTTTCTGGTATTACGATAAAAATAAATATACCATGAACTTCTTTTATGACTTTTCCCAGTCTTATTTGGATGTGTATGCAAAGAAATAAATGTATGGACAGGCCCATAAACTAAAAGAATACACACATTTATATAACCTAATACATACGCAGAGAGACACGCATATATAGAGACGAACTTATTTCAAGAAAGAAAATAAACACTCCCGCAACAAGAGAAAAACTCGACTACTAGTAGTTTCGTTTAACAATACAACATAGGTACTCCCAAAAAGACAAAGATACTATCTCTTGGCCTTTGGCACTTGCACCTTTTTGTGAATAAGGAGTGAACATCAAAGCTAGATGAACTACTAGAATTTCTCAAGGAAGAAAGTGAAAGTTATACTTTTATCTGTGGACTCTTACACCATGATAAAATTAATAGAACTATGTATCAAGGGTTGCAAATTTGTTTTCGGAAAGAAATACTATACAAAAAAAATGGGATGGCAATAAGCAAACCCTCTATCGCCATTATTAAGTAATCTATACGATTTTTTTTTTTTCAAAATCCAGGTACCTTCAAAAAATACCACCTATTGGCATCCTTTTGGGTAGGATGTGTTGATAACATTTTTTGCTTGGCCCATGAACTGAGACATAAATATGTTTTTAACAGGAATAAATAATTTATTACCGGCCATGACATTTAAAAACGAAATAGATAACAGGTTGTCCTTTTCATGTGTTAAGTTTTAAGAAATGATAAAGGTTTAAATTTTCAGTTTATAGAAAACCGACAAATGTGGACTCGTACGTTCATCATTACCCAATCATCATCCCAGGACAAAATTGATGATATTTTCATGTATGTTTTCAAGGGCACTGCGGGTCAGTTGCTCAGTATTCCTTGAAGCAGAGCTTGCGAAGATCGGAAAATTTATAGCTAATTAACAATATCCGGAGAATTTTATCGACACAGCTTTCTTAAAAAGCAAGGAAAACTTTATATGAAACTGACTCTACAACGGATTTTAATATGAAAAAAAACTTCTAATTTTACCCTTCCACAATCATTTCATGACCATTAATAAAAACTTTTATTGTCAATGTTATTTTTAAGAGTAGCACTTTGTAGAGTAAGTTGATAAGAAATTCACCTGTATAAAAGAATGGATGTGTTTCTGCAATCCCATGTAATCAATGTAATAAAAGATATGTCGGACAAAGAGGAAAAGAACTGGAAAAAAAACTAAAACAACATAAATACAATGATCTAACAGGGAACCAAACAAGCAGTTTATTTCAGCATATTAATAATTGTAATTATACCATCAATTAGAAAGGAGCAAAATAAATACTGTACAGTAAGTACATAACAAAACGTAATATTATAGAATCATGTATTATAAAGAAAAACCGTGTGGAATTTATCAACAGTAGCCCAGAAATGTACAAACTAGATGAATTGCTTATAAAGAATGTATTTAAAACAATTGTCATTTTTAAACTAGTTGTAATTTTTAAACTACCTGTGTAATAATTTTTGTTATTGTATTCTTTCTTACTACTAAAGCGGAGGTGATTTTGAAACTATGCCTAATATTTCGTACCTATAGGCCATGAAGAGTTATGTAAATATAAAAGCGCTCGCCCAAAACTTTGTTTTTCTAGTTCTTCCTCCAGCTTAGTGACAAATAGGCTACATTCATAGCATGCTTCCTTATTATTATTATAATTCTTCTCCTTCAAATTCTTCTTCTTCTTCTTCTTCTTCTTCTTATTATTATTATTATTATTATTATTATTACTTGCTAAGCTACACCCTCAGTTGGAAAAGCAGGATGCTGTAAGCCCAGGGACTCCAACGGGGAAAATAGCCCAGTGAGGAGAGGAAACGCGGAAAAAATTTAATATTTTAAGAACAGTAACAACATATTGAAATAAATATTTCCTATATAAACTATAAAAAATAACAAAACAAGAGGAAGAGAAATAAAATAGAATAGTGTGACCGAAGGTACCCTCAAGCAAGAAAACTCTAACCCAAGACAATGAAGACAATGCTACAGAGGCTATGGAACCACCCAAGACTAGAGAACAATGGTTTGATTTTGGAGTGTTCTTCTTCCAGAAAAGCTGCTTACCATAGCTAAAGTCTCTTCTACCCTTACCAAGAGGAAAGTGGCCACTGGACAATTAAAATACAGTGCAGTAGTTAACCCCTTGGGTGAAGAAGAATTGTTTGTTTGGTAATCTCAGTGTTGTCAGGTGTATGAGGACAGAGAAGAATCTATAAAGAATAGGCCAGATTATTCGTTCGGTGTATGTGTAGGCAAAGGGAAAATGAACCATAACCAGAGAGGAAGTTCCAATGTAGTACTGTCTGGCCAGTCAAAAGACCCCATAACTCTCTAGCGGTAGTATCTCGGCCATAGATCGTCTATATAAACCAAATCCGCATCACAAGGAAAATAGAACTATTAAAAATACAAATAATAGTTAAAATTTAAATTACAGGGCACCAAGTAGAATTGGCATTAGCAAGGCATAGCAGCATTGGTGAAATTGAATGATATATAAGCTACATCTGAATTTTCTCTTCGGAGGCGTGGGTTCGAATCCCACCGATCCCACCACTTTTTGTCAAGTGGCCGTGTGGTAGTTGTGGATTAAAACAAGGGGACGAGGATAATGACAGATATTATCTGTACCCTTTTCTACAATTGTATATTTAACAGAAAAATTAATTCACATTCTGAAAGAGCACACCAATTATCAGTAACGGTAGCGTTGGGTAATCCTTGAAAAATGTTAGTCACAATGTCATATCGACTTCAAGTTCTATATCTAAGTGCCCGTTAAACAATACATCAATTGAACATAGTTCTAAGGTCTGGCTGGGGAGACAGAAGCAAGGTGTGTGTGGAGGGGGGGAGGCTTTTTATGAAGTTAGAAAAACTATACATAGTGATTAGCAAAGAGTTTGTAAGGCCAGGGTCGGCCTCGAACGACGGGACGGCACTGCAGTCGTTAACCGAGTTATCTTATCCTTTTTGGCCATGCTTTCTCCTTATGTGTGGCAGGACCCGAATGGGGTACCACGGGTATCCACTGGGATTTAGGCAGAGAATTATTATTATTAAAAGGAGTTTTACCAGCCCAATGAGTCAAGCTTGACTCTCACAGGGCTGGCCCGAAAAAAAAATCGGGATATAAAGAATTATAAGATGATCAAAATTCAATTGATAAGGAAAAAAAATAAATGAAAATAAAATAATTATATATATGTATATACGGTATATACTTATAAGCTTTAAATATTCTAAATATGGGTGAATAGATGGATGATATATATATATATATATATATATATATATATATATATATATATATATATATATATATATATATATATATGAAATCTGAGTGATGAAAATAATTAACTATATATTAAATCTATGTAATTTAAAATGAATTAGTAAAAAATCTTAGGTAAAAATTTAGATTCTATCAATAATACGTGAATTCCTTAAAAAGGTTAAAATTCTAGAAACAGAAAAATTACTTGATTTAGTTAAAATGTCAGAAAAAGTTTTCTTACCAAAACATAGGCATCTGTCCCTGTTCGTGTGTACTTGGCACTTCCGCTTTCTGTCTCATCTCCTCAACCAAGACCTGTGGGAAAGGGATATGACTCAGCAATATGACAGATCAGCAACACGTCACTGGCGCGGACCAAGCAATTCAGAGCTTCGAAGGCACATATCAACAATCTTGTGTCCGCATTCGTCTCGTTATTATTTGCTTTCTTTTTTCATCTACTTCTTGTGACATTACCAAAGATGTCCAAGAATGCAATAATGATTTTAATACTCAAAACCAGGAAAAGATACCTGTCAGGTAGAGAATTATAGACCAATATCACTACTAGAAGTACCTGGTGAAATATTGGAAAAGATCAATAACAAGAGGTTAGTGTCGTTCCTAGAAGCGAATGAGTTACATAATAAAAATCAATATGGATTCTCGAAAGGAAGGGGGACCCAAATTGCAATAACAAACATATATCAAAGAATAACGCTATGACAAAGAAGAAAATCCTTATGCAACGTAAAAAGAAAATAGTAAGCTGAGTAAGGATATAACCAAGACAATTGACAAACTATGGATACAAGGACTCCAATACAAAATATAACATTTCAGCCTTCCAGCTATTTTAAAGAAAATATTGTGTAACTTTATTAAAAACCGGACGGCTGCAATTGAATAACAAAATTTCATAGTACAGAGTATTCTACTAATTTCTGTTTCGCAGATTACATCATGCAATTAGCTATAGGGTCAAAAAAACATACTCGAAGAAAGGACCCAACTTTCTAGAGACAAGTAGCACAAAAATACAATGGACCAAATTGAAAGAATAAATCGATTTGATAAGAAGAGGAGGATAAAACAAACAAATCTAAATTCAAAATAGGTTGGGATCAAGATAAATAGAAGAACGACAGAGATAATGAGAACGGAATATGCCATGAAAGATGAAATATTATTACAAGGAGAAAGGATTAATGAGGTGGAATCATTTAAATATTTAGGAACTATGACCTCTAATGCAAGATCTTTAGAATTACAGTTCCGTGAAAGATTGAAAAAAGCAAATCAGACATTGGCTAGGTTTGGTAAATTTTAAAAATTAAATCCCCTGAAATCACATATAAAAATCAGGCTACATTTCCGTTTAGTGAGATCGGTGTTACTGTAGGGACAAGAGTCGTGGTATGACAGTGGAACAATATCCAACAGAGTTTGTAGATTTGAGAACAAAGCCCTTAGAAGGATATTGGGAGTTAAATGGCAGGACATGATTAGAAATGAAAGCTCAAGCTCAATGAAGATAAAAGTGAATGTATTATTTTTGGAAATGAAAAAGATAAAAAAAGAATCGAATGCTTCCAAAGAATTGAAATAGGTCAATCGATCATTGACCTAAAGAAATCTGTCAGAAATCTTGGAGTAATCATGGATGATAGACTGACAATGAATGAACATATAAATATGGTAAGAAATTGTAACTAGCATATTAGAAACATAGCATATATTAGTAAATACTTAGATGAAAAATCTATGGCCATACTCATTAATCACCACATATTTTCAAGAATTGATTACTGCAACTCACTGTTCTATGGCTTACCAAATTATCAGCTGAAGAAAATTCAGTGAGTACAAAACAGAGCCGCTAGATTAATAAAAGGACTACACAATAGGGAAAGAGTTACCCCTGCACTAATTAAATTACACTGGCTGCCGGTAAAGGCGAGAATTGAATACAAGCTACTCTTACTAACGTTTAAGATACTGAACCAAAATATCTAAAAGAATGCCTGAACAAACTAGAACTAGAAACAAATGTTACCATAAGACACATGAGTGACAAACATAGGCTATCTGAACCAAGAACAAATAGTAAATTTGGTGAAAGGGCTTTTAGCTACTGTGCGCCTAGATATTATAATAAACTGCCAACTGAAATGAAGGACCTAAAGGGAGCAATTGAATTTAAGAAGAAACTAAAGACATTACTTTTCACAAGATCATATGATTTGGAAGATGCTACAATCAAAGAATTGTATAAGTTATAATGAAAATGTTTCGTTAGATGATTGATATGGACCCGCCCGAGAAGTAGTTCACTCGACTTCAGTGGAGGGTTGGATTTAAACCCAAAACAAGTAAGTAAAACAAGTATAAGAGAGATTACCAGAGTGCCTTATGTGGATGAGATCATGGTGAGGGGTAAATGAAAATGGTTTGGGCACGCTCTTCGCACTCCCCAAAAGAGATTAGTTCACCAAACTTTCAACTGGGCTCCGCAAGGCACTAGAAGAGTTGGAAGACCCAGTCCTGCATGGCTGAGGCGTGAAATAGGAGATGGTGAACGGAGAAGTCTTTATTTAAAAGCTCCAAAAATCTACCCGAGGCCCTTTGCGCCAATAGACGTAGGAGGAGATAAGGATGATGATCAGTATCTGCATACAAATGTACAAGCATAAGGTTGGATCAACAACCAGTGAATTTCACCAAAGGGGAATATCAAGACATATTAGAGAAATGCTAAAGATAGCAAGAACGCCAAATACAAAGCTAAAACGTTTGGGAATGTGAAAAATATTAAAATACATTTCTTCTAAAGCATAATACCCGAAACCCACGAGTTTAGCATCGATTTCCAATAAAAGGGCGTTAAAAAAAATCTTTAAGAAACCAAGGTCTGCAACAAGAAAAAATCCTGACGATGAAGCTCCGAATATAGACCCACACAAAATAGGACCAATTAATCAGAAGATATATAGGTTGGTTAATAGAATATAGGGTAAACCACAGTTCGTAAACTAGCTGAATTAGGCCTCAATAAAATGGGCCAACGGAGAAAACGGAAGCAGAAGAAACTAGTAAACTACCCAAAACACAAATGGTGGATTAGAGTATTTTTTACTATGTTCAACACGGTGAGCCTTAACCATTATACTTATTAGAAATGTTTACGTGGAAAGTGTAAATTAAAGAAAAAATACTCTGTAATTATGATGCAAAATAAATATGACTGAATACTAAGTAAATGTACCTTTATACGAATAAAGTTGTTATTAAACCACGCTTTACACTACTTTCATTAACAATTAACTTTCTAAACTATTCATACAATGGTTAGCTACATAATTGCCCTCATTTTTTTTCCAGTCAGTTAAAAAAAATTCAAAACGTAACAATTTACAAACATTGATCGAGATTAGTACCGTGAATCACCACCAGAGGATTGTTGTCTTTGTAAAAGATGACCCATGTTATCGAAACAATTTTATTTTAGACACCAATGTATCTTCAATGAAATAAAGTAAAATACAACACCCATGTGATAATTTTATGTATAATTATAACAGTATCTATTCATGAATTATTAATTCAGAATCAAGGTAATTTAATCTTAAACTAAACTTTCCGTCAACATCGCTTATCTTGTTATTCTCTTGCCGTCAGCTGAGAGGGTAAATACTGTCGTCAATGCAATTTAATTTGAAGTTCCATTCTTATTTTTCATAGATAGGAATTGGTTGTTTTGTCGGTGTTGAAGGAGGATATCCACATATTATATATGCTTAATAATCTGACGGCCAGGGTAACATTAAGGTATATTTTATATATATGTTTTACCTTGGTCTAATGTATAGGGCAAGGCAGTGCTAACGTAATCTAGGTTTATTAAAGTTGTTGTGAAGGTAACCTGCATAAGCTTATTATTTAAAAAAGGCAATAGATTATTTTGTTAGGTAATGGGCAGTTTAGTAGATTTAAATCTTCAACCAAACCTGATACGGGATTTGAAAATATTTTAGTGGTAGAACAGTAAAAAACAACGGGGAAAAATATGGCACAATATCCCTAAGGAAGGGAATAAGGTGGGTGTATTTAATAAGTAACGAGGTGATGGTATTTGGCGAAAGCCTTTATCTTTTTAATTATGGATGTTTTAAATTATAAAAGTTTTAACGGAAAAACTGACATTTAACACAAGGTTATGACCCACCTAATTTAACCTTAGGTGTGTGCAACTGCCCCTTAGATCTCAATGTCTTTAGCGTAACCTATGGACCCCCATTTGCGTTTTGGTTTTCGCAGGTGCATGAATACTTGCAGTCATTGCCTTGTGAGTGTAGGGAGTGTCCTGTGCAGTGGGCGGAATTCATGAAGGAGAAAAAGAAGTCTTGAGGGATTCATTGACATCAGAAGGCACACCCTAAGAAATCTAGCGCCTTTTTTCATTTTTTGGAACAAAGCCGGTGTGACGGTCTGAACGATCCCCCGGTCTCAGAATTCTCCTTGATAATCTGCGCATGCGCGAACATTACCGTTTGCCAGTGCATACAAGGTGGATGTTTTATTTTCCTGTAATGTTAGCGTGCGCAGCTCAACATTACCACTTGCCAGTACATATGAGCTTGATGTTTTATTTTCATGCAAGCGAAGCGAGCTAATGGCGGAAAAGAACCATTATACAATGTCAAGGAGAATTCTGAGACCGGGAGATCGTTCAGACCATCACACCGGCCATTTCTTCTGAGGCTTTGTCCTCTGGGGAAATCTTTCAGGGAAAGGGAGACTGCCCACCATCCTCTGGGAGTGGTTCTAAGAAGGGGATTGTATGGTCCTCTCCTAGTTGGAGCAATACATCTCTCCTCTCTCGACCATTTCCTCCCGCTCTTATCACTGCTGATGACCCTGGCAAGACTTTGGATTTGTTTAGATTGTGGCCTTTGCTTAGGATTGATGGGCCCAATCTACAGAGAAACTTCTGAAAGTACTTACATTTTCAAGAGGGTGGAAGTTTCCTGCTGCTGCCCCCCACGTCAGTTCCCCTTGCAGAGGAGGTGTCTGAAGAGACTCTGTGAAGACCCTGTTCTTGCTGACGTATCCTCTGCGAAGGCAATGTCTCCATTAGTGAAATCATTGACTACGGGGAAGAAGGAAGTTGTGTGGCATCCGAAAAATCTTTCACCTCTCTCGTACCCTACTTTGTTACTTTAGAGGTGACACCATGGGCACAATCACTGAAGATGATTGTGACGAAGTCACCAAAGCACAGTGTTAGAAATAATCGCTTAAGGTGAGGGTTATTAAATATATGTCTTAAAGAGCTTAAAATAATTACAGTACAGTGATATTAGTAATATTATTTGTATTTATTATTATCATCGTTAAAAGTTATTATTGTGTAATTGGTCAGTCATATACAATACTGTATAAACTGTAAATCAAGTACATGAAAGAAGGGTAATTTTTTTTTTATGAATATGCTACAACACAAAATGTATTTCAGTGTATTTTTGTTATGGTGTCGGGAAAAATCTAATGTGACGTAAGAAATCTAGAAAGGTCCAGAACGAACAGAATTAAACATACAGTAAGTGGAAGTTAGAGCGGTAGTTACTTCACCAGAAAGACCCCCGGTTTGGAAATTGTGTTACAGTTAATAGGGCTTTGTTTGTGACAGTGCTTTTATCCAGTGAATAGGAATAAAAGGGAGCAGTTCTGATAATTTCTTTTTGTGATTGACTTTCTGAACTTGTAAAACAAACACCTAACATTTTGCTCCCAAAACAGTTGACTCGAGTTTACAGTGTTTAATGAAAAATAAGTCATGATAGCAGAATTAAGAGAACTTATTGAGATTGGTCAAACCTGAGGTTATACTGAAGATGAGTTGAGAGATTTTATGAAAGACAGAGAGGAAAAAGAAAGAGCAAGAGGCAAAGAAAGAAAGTTTGTTGGGATATGATAGGGAAAGCAAGATGAAAAGAAAAAAAAATGGAGGGGCAGCAGAATGAGACTTTAAAAGGTTGGAGTTGGAAAGACAGAAACTATCTAGAATGTAACAACTGCAGAATGGAAAGGCGAGGTTTGGAGCATAGGTTTATCATTTTTACTTCAGGGAAAACCACTCGGTAAATATCAGCTCCTAACACCAAATTAAATTTCATATTTTATCTTTTAAGAAAGCTTTGTTAAAAGGGTTTGAATGCACAGCAGAAGGATTCTAAAGTAAGGTTTGAAGCTGTAGCCTGCACCTCTGCCTGGAGGGGAAGGTCTTTCTCCCTTATAGGTTGATATTAAGGCCACGTTATATAAGTTAGAATGATGGGAGGAAGAACACTAATATCTTATCTCTGCCAGGTATCCTCCAGCGGGTAGCAGAGGGGGGCAAATGCCTGGCCTTAGTGTTATCAAGAATCTCGCCTATTTTTTCCTCTGCGATTCTAGTTCTGAGCTCTTCGTTAGCGAACGGCTGACCAGAATCAGAGGGCTTCCGAGACTACCATGGCTTGGTTCTGGGACTGATCTGGAAGCTTGTGTGGTTTGGTTATTAGAGGTAGACAACAGAGGGCTCCTAAAACACACTGCCCGATGGAGAAGTGAATACTGATTGAATTTTCTCTATTGAATCATAATTTCACAGCTGAGGTATTAATAATAATAAACATTACCTAAGGATAATTTATCTTGCTTTGAATCTCCAAACACTGTTCAATTTTTAACCACCATGGCAACCTTGTTGCCTCCTATTCCATCCTACATTGAGTATACATTATGTTCTGAGGAGGGGGATTGTTGCCTATTTTGCCCTTATCTTACAAGTTTTATCCTTGTGTAATAATCTGATATAAGTACTGGGGGGATTAATAAGTGAGGCAGATATATCATACTTAATTTTATGTACAGTATACTCCGAAGATATGTTCATGCCATACTACACTGGGTATGCTTTGTGATTTGTCTGATGGGGTAGTCAGCGTTTCTTAGAACAGTATTTATATCCTTTCATATCCATCTGATATAGTTATTGGGAGGATACAGGAGATTGGTAGAGCCACATATGCAAAATTATTTATATTTTAAGACTGGATAGGCAGTTCCATCCTCCTGTACAGTTGGAGTTTTATGTAAGATAGGTCTGACTAGATATTTAGCCTTTCTTTGTATTTTTATCCTTCCATATTTATCTGGAAGGAGACTGGAGAGTTAGAAAGATGTAAATGTTATCAATGTTTCCTATTTCAAGACTAAATAGGTGATGTAGAATTACATATTACATAATTCTGCCTATTTTAAACCTGGATAGGCTCACTTTAGTAGCCCCTATAGCCTGTGGTTTGGTGAACTGTGAGTCATACAAACTAGAATCCAGTTGACTGTCCTGGTTTAGTTAATTTTTTGGTTCGTGGGAGCTTTGTTAAAGTGATACTCCTATTAAAAGATTCAGATTTGTAAAGTTTGGTAAAATACAAATTATAGTACAAGTGCTGTACTATGAAAATTTGTGATTTATACTATAAGTTTTCCTTATTGTTGTGATTAGCCTTTGAGTATAATTTTTTTTATTATTTTCAGATGTCAAACATAACAAGCCCCCAACGGTTTTCAGGAACGTTTGACCACTTTTATGATGGACATTATGAACCAGATATTACATCTGTCATGAAGGTTCCAAAGAGAATACGAGTTACAGGTAAGGATTTAATTTTCAATACTCAGCGTTTTGGAGGTTGTCTTACTTTTTGATACTCTTGTACAGCGTGGTTATTTTTTCTATAAAAAAGAATTACCTTTTTGTAAACTACAGCATTTTACACTTGTTTAAGAGGTAGCTTGTTTAAATTGTAGAATATATCTAACTGTTATTTGTTCCTACACAAATGCAAACCATTGTCCTTTATATAGGAGATCTATTAACAGCAAAGCTGGGAATACAGCAGTTAAAAATTTTAATGAGGCATCAACAACTGCCTGGTAGTTACCTACTGTTAGTAGGGAGGCTGAGTGCTAGAAAGACAGATCCTCATCAATTGTGCCTGGCCTACAGAGGACATAACTGCAGCCAGGCCTCACCTTGCATTGAGTGCCGGGAGTGGTCATCCTCCCAGTGGGAGAAGTACAGCAGGAGGAGTAAGGATTCCAGAAGGGAATCTTTGCCTCCGTGGTCATCCTCAAAGTCTAAGAAGGCCCAACTTCCTTCTTCTACCCCTTGTACTCTGCCCTCTGACTCTCCTTTGGCTTCCTGTGGGCCCAATCGAGCAAGAGTGGTGTCGCATTAACCTTAGGGCAAACTGGTCTTTCCATTTCAGCTTGTCCAATGGTGGGACTTCCTCCTCAGGGGGGAGTCTCCTTTGGTATCTAGGGTTTCCCTTCGGAGGAAAAGTTGTTTAAACACTGGCAGGAAGTACCTACTTCAAAGGATGTTGTCCCTTCGGTGTCTCCAGTTGTCCCCAAGCCATCTTTGAAGTTTTCAGAGGGAGACTTGTCTCTCAAGCATCTTTGCCGAGGGAAATGCCCTTCACTCGTCTATAGGACTTCTAAGCGAGTGCCCAACTCTTGCCCTTGAGGAAGTCTCTCCTTTGGAGCTCTCAGCCTCTTCAGTATGTGCTTGCAGGGTTGTTGCACAACCATTGTTAGATCCCTCCTCTTCAGAGGGTGATCGGTATCAGAACAGTCCTGTACATAGTTAGTACAGAATTTCATGGTAAATTTCTTTTCTCCATATAGATAATGCTATCACATACATTCATTAAAGAAGCTGCGGTGAAATGTTGAAGGTGATGGTGGGCAAGGAGTGGGTCTTTTGATAGAAGGCAAGAGAAGATGACTATGCATGTGTCAAGTATCCTTCCCTACTGAGTCGTGAACAGGCTAAGGATTTGATGTAATTGCACGGTCTTTGAAATTTTGCCTGCTGCTTCCTGATTTCGCACCTGTTGTTAAGTGAATAATCAGCTTATATTTTTTATAATGGTATTGGTAGTTCAACAGCTTATAGTCAGGTCTGTGGTTGGAGAATTTTCTTTTAAGGAGAGCCGACTGAATTTTCTTAGTTATGGGGCTCTCATATCAATTCACTAGTTTCAAATTTAGGTTGCCTTATCGTTTCAATAAATTATGGTTTGATCTACCTCTAGAAAATAAAGGATAAATATTCAAGTGCTTCACAGAACTGTATTATTCCATTTCCAAGTTTACATGTTGATGATTTTTTCCACAATAAAGGTTATGCCGTAAGTATATTGTATGGAGATTGTTATAGAGAATGCTGTTGTCTTTTAATCCCTTGATTTTAACAAATTTTTTTTTTCAGGTGAAAATGAAGATGATCCTACTGTCAATTGGGCTCGATATAATGGCCATAATGAGAAACTGGAAATGAGTGTACCAGACCGGATTGTTGTGGCAGGTATGGTGTCGTTACCCGAGAAGCTAGTTGTTGCAGGTAAACTAGTTTTTCAGTTTGTAATTTTAGAGCACTATTGGGCATCTGATAAATTTTTGTTTGGGAGTCAAGAAGGGAAGGTATTGTTTTTTGTTTTGTTTTGTGTTGTATGATTTCAAATATGTTTTTACCATTTTATGCTTTCAAATAACTGCATGCATTTTCACTAATTAGATTCAATGTTGGACTTTAATATTGTGAAAATTATATATGGTTGATTTGGGGCTTTTCTTTGGGGTGATATTGAGATATTTCTTTTTCTTTTTTAAGTTTGGTGAGTTGTTTCTCTTTGGGTGAGGTAGCATTAATAGTATCTCTTGTAGTCTCTTCAGTCATGAAAATGGGATATAAGGAAGTTACATCTTTGTATATAATGGCTCAGAAATCTCCCTAGAACTAAACTCTGTTTCTTTACAATAAGTACAAAGCTATTTTTTTGCATTTAACAGAATTGTATATTTTACAGTAATCTAAATGCCCAACAGAGCGTATTTTATGTTTTAAATTCATGTTCTGCATTTTTTTATACATGAGTCTTTATTGTATGTATTATATACATCTTATTCCAATTATGTGTCTGGCGGAGCTAATTTAAGGGGGAAAGAATTTAGGTAATACCTAAGTTTACCTTAGTGCCTTCAGTATCTAAGTTCACCACTAGTCATTGACATATTATTAAAGACTGGAACTGCCAATGGTATGTGATCTGTGAAGCAACACATCAATGTCAACAGACTAGAATTCCTTTCAGTCTAGAGAGGGTTGTTGGCTTTTGAAGAGTTGAGGGAGGCTAGTAGCACCTAATTCCAACTAATTGGTAAAAGTGATTAATCGCAGAAAACAGAGGCTTCAGGCTGAAAGTCCAGTGCTATTTTACCAACTTATGGAAAAATGTCAGACTAGCCTAAAATTTTACTGTAGACATGTAGCAGAGAAAGAAAAATGTTTACTCATTTTGGGACATGATCATCAAGTGTGCATGTCCAAGGGCATTTCTTGGAAGGATTTTTTGCAGACTATAGATTAGTAACTGCTGATGTGCTGTTCTCAAGTACAGTTCAGGCTCCATCAGCTTGAGGGTAGATGCCCTTACACACAATTGGAATCGTTACGAGTATTTGCCCCCGAAAAGGAATGATTGTAGTTTATTTTTTATGCTGCAAAGGAGGTTTGCAGTATCATTGATGAGGTCTAGCAGACAGTTCCATCTATCATTTCTATTTTATCCAGGCTTCTCATTGAAGACCAAGTTTTGGTACCATATTAGTCAAATTCTAGAACAAGAATATTTTACTTTATACAGTAGATGATTCCATGATTATTCTTACTCCTATAGTACTGAAGTGTGGTGTCATTGTCTCCACATAAATGATGCAGGCATAATGGTTCTATTGACAAATTCATAAGAAACTTCTTTGTTGTCCAGTACTGCTCCCATTATTGGCAGTTTCATCAGTTTGAAGTCATTTTAGAAGCTATTTTAATAATTTTGCCATGTACCACCCCCCTTCTCTCTCTCTTATTTTTCAAACGACCAATAAAGATAATTTCTTTTCATACTATGAGGCTCACTCTACATTCCCAAAGCCTTATGGGTTCAGAGTGAAACATCTACTAAATAGCCTGAATCTTTCCTGGGGTAGGGTACTGAACTAACTTAAAGTTATCAGTTACAGTACCAATCCTTAGGACTTCCAGAGATTGTCTTTTGTAAGTATTTTACTGGCAATAGATTTGGGGTATACTGTACAATAATTCTTTTAATTGTAAACTTGCACTCCCTTTAGCATCATCTATTTTTACAGCAGAGCTATATAGTATTGTGACTGGTATTGAAAAAAAAAAAACCTATAATGAAAGAAGGTAATTTTACCAGTTTTAGAGATGCAAATACTGTAGTGTGTTGGAGGCATTGATTGATTTTAATCTAACCAGTCCTGTAGTTTTAAAAGAGGGTGGCTTGTTATTTGTAGCCATGCAGGAAAGATATTTAAGTTTTGCTGGGTTCCAGCTAATGGTGGTGTGCCAGGAAACTAAGAGGCAGACAAACTAGCAGATGAGGCAGTAGACAAATTACTAGCTGGAAGATATCCACTTCCTTGTTAAAACTTTTTGCTGCATATCAAAAAATCTCTTGGTGGTATTTGACAACAGTATTGGAATTTTGTGGACCAGAATAAGTGGAAGGTCACAAGTGCTATACTTTCATGGAAATAGGATAATATGCCTAAAAGGTGGGAAACTGCCCTCTGTCACCTAAGCATTGGGAACACTCCTATATCCAAGGATCAACTTACTCAAGCATTTTGTCTAATCCACATGATTTGATTTCTAGCTCCAAAAGTGTTCATACTTTTGCAGGTCCCAATTTATTGAATAATGACAAATCCACCTCCAGTGCATCAAGTCATTCTAAACCACTGCATTCTAGTACTGTACTTCTGCCGTTAACTTTAAATATTCTGTGAAAGGCACATTTGCCAATAGAGTAAGTGAAAATGATATTAGCATTCAAACTCAAAATCATTTATGTAAGCAAGAAGTTCAGATTTCTGTACCAAACAGATGACACACTAGCCATTTCTGATACCTCCAGAAATAGAAGGTCCTTATGATATAGAGATGGTTGAACATGTACCCCTAGAATGTAAATCTGAGAGAAAAAAATGGGTTCTTCTAAACCCATACAAAAATAAATAATGAAGTATGTCTGAGTGGGCTTGAAGAGGTTTCTACTTAGTTCATTATACAAGGAAGATTTTGTTGCAACAAAGGAAGATTGGGTGGCTGATGTAATAAATCCAACTGTAGCAGAAACAGAAACAATGCATTGACTCTGGTGAACCCAACATATGATTGATGAAGCTACCAAATCCTGTAGTAAAGGTTGAGACTGTCCATAAGAACACTTTATGATGGTCAAGAAGGTGAAGAAAAAGCCAATTGAGTATGTACCATTCAGAAATAAATCCATCTCCATTTATAGGGATCACCGGTAAAGCAATAGTGTTACATAAAGCAACAACAGAAAATAAAACAGCCCACAAAATTTCCTACAGTTCCAATAATTACCTTATTTCTGAATTTCATAAGTTGAAAACATAAATATATATATGAAATTGGTAATGTGAATGACAACTTTGTCAAGAAGGGTAAAAACAAGTTTTATAAATGAGAAACCCCCAGTGCTATTTGTCTGTTTGCTGACCATCTGATGAAAAGCGTACAACAGGCACTCTTTATCTAAAAAAATCAATAGAAAAACTTAATACTAATCAAAATAATAATCAAGAAGTAAATCATAATCAAAGTAAACATCAGGAAATTAGATTCAAAGAATTAAAGCCTAATAAAAGCATTAATGCCAGAATGTACAGAAACCCAACTGCAGTAAGATTTGCAAAAAATAATTATCTGACTTGTAGAAATCCATAAACATTGCCGTAATGTTGACTCCACACAATACTAGAGACTGAGGAGAGAGCATGCCATCACCATGCCAAGCAATCTCATTTTGCTCTTGACTCCACTGCGTATTTGTATAGTCCTTCAATGTAGTTTCTTCAAACTCTAATGGATTTGTCCTTGGGTGATATCCCACATGTCCACCAAGTTTGATTGAAATTGGTTCTGTAGTTTTTGCGTAATGTTCACAAACAAAAAATAAACTAACAAAATATTTGCCGTTTACTTAACATTGTGATTATTTTCAAAGTACTGCTGCATACTTGTACCTTGCTGTAGTTTTCCTACCAAAATATTACAGATTCATCCTTGGATCATACCCAACATGACTACCAAGTTTGGTCAAAATCTGTATTATAGTTTTTGTGTAAAGTTACTCACAAACAAATAAATGAACGACAACAAGGGTGAATACATATCCTTTGCAAAATCTTCGATTTTGGGAAGGCAGTAATGGAATATTAATAGTTTTAAAAGCCGTTTGCATCTAGGGGAAATTCAAACACCCAAAATTAATTCAATTTTCCCTAATATCCAATTCAGTTCTCCCCTTAAGGATTAATGTAAATTGGATTAATCCATTCCAGACCTCAAAAATACTAATTTTGAAGCATTTTTTCCACAAAGTTGACAGTTCTTTACTGACAGTTATTAAATCATAAGAAAATAATTAATGTATGAAATAAAGAATAATTCAATTTCTTTACCTTCAGTAAGGAGAGTTGAATCCCATACTTGATAAATATTGTTGATTTTGCCATACCATATTGCCTGGCTAAATCAGTCATGTGCACACCATTCTCGAACTTTGCTATAATTTCTTTTCCATTTATTGAAGATTCTAAAACTTATTTACTTATAATCATCACGAATCTTTGCAGGCCCCATTAAACAGTATATTGTGTAAAAAAATTGAAATAAGCAAAAAAATTACCAATTTTTTGGGGTGTACAATGGAAGAAGTGGCTAAAGTAATGTACATTACCGTAGCCACGTTTGTTTTAGTAGCATTAGGCAGCTGGCAATACACATCGGAACTTGTATAAGTTCCAACTGTGATTGTTGTTCGATTCAAATACTGAAAATTTGTTTGACAACTTGGACTTTTTTTCTTAAATACTTTAAGAACCAATGTGTTGGAGTTGGGAAGCATTCTACAACAGTTTCACTATACAGTACTGTACTGTATTACATAAAAGGCAAAAATATGTAAATTGATATTCAGGTTTGGAATTATCTTTGGAATTTTTTTGAAAAAGAATATCCAAATTGAAGCACGCGGTGAAAGAATTAAGTTCCATATGTATGCTATATGAGGAATGTACTGGAAAAAATCATAAGTCTTAATTTTGCTTTGTCTCCATTTGAGTTGAAAATCATGATACAGTATGACGTACAATAATGCTGCTCTTCGTCAGTTCCGACAATATTGAATACAAAAATAAAATCCCTATTACGCGGCTTTCCCTGACCTTACGTCATACTCTGTGTCGTATTATAATTATGAAGTGTTGTACAGGTACTGTACAATACTGTACTTCACCTGAAAGCTTTTTAATGTAGGTTAGCTGATTTCTATAAAATCATAGCAAGTTGTAAATGCTGTACTCTTTCATGTTTAAGTACATTTATAGGGATCGTACAGTATAAGTCACTTCACATCGGGTTTCTTTGAACCAATTAAATACATAAGGCAGGATACTGAAAAGAGTAAGCCATCTCTGATTTTTGAGGATATTAGATAATATATCTGCTAAAATTTTAGATTCTTGTGTAGTTTCTCTATATTTGTATGTGCCAAGAAGTGACCAAATCAGTTCTGATTAATCTGTTCAGTATACTGTATAATAATTTTTAAACAGTTGTATTGTAAAGGCAAAAAGTAATTTTCAAGTTAAATATCTGAGATTAGATTTTTAAGGAGTAGATATACAGTACTTTATTTTGAGATGGAACTCTAGTTTACAAGCCTTCTGTATGGAAGTTGGTGTACATTAATATGTTGATGATACTAAACTCGCTCTTTCTCTCTCTCTCAAATGTATTGGTACTTTATTATTGGTGTTTTTTTTTTTATTTCATCTTCCTGACTTTTAACATGCTTGTACAGTATGTGTTTCAAAATTATCTCGATTGAATTTTGAATAACAAGCATGGCATGAAAAATGTTTTTTTTTGTAAATGTAAAAGGATTGTAATATTTGGTTTTTGACTAGTTCATCAGTTTGAAAGTATTATACAGTACTAATAAATTAACCATAGTTTGTCCTGTATTGATGAATACCTAAAAAAGCACGCTAATAGATGAAGAAGTAGTATCCAGTCCTATGTCATGATCTAACTTTTACCTGAATCTGATTTTGTCATAAAAGACTGTGTTTAACAGACAGTTGGCAATTTTCAGGTGGAGAACAACACATAGGCACCAGGGGTATACCTCGAGAGGTGGAATTGGAGAAGTCTATCATGCCTCAACCAGATCCTACATTGTACAGAGTACAGGTAAGAATTACAGAAAGCTGCTTTCTGATTTCCGCCTTCAAAAATCTAATAGGTTTTGTAAGGTAGTGTTTTGTATTTCTGTTTTAAGGTAGGGTTTTCTTGCTTGACAGTAAACTCAGGCACTCTATTCTATCTTATCTCTCTTCCTCTTGTTTTTTTTTTTTCAAGTTTTTTATAGTTTATATATGAAAGATCTATTTTAGTGTTGTTACTGATCTTAAAATATTTTATTTTATTTTAAAGGGCATTAATGGATTATGTGTTGATAACTAAAAGAATGTTTGGAAGATTGAAAGACGTGCACGTGTTTAGGGGTATGGCTAACGGTATGTCTGATCATTTTTTGGTGGAAGGAAAACTAGTTGTAGCAAAAGAGTGGGGAATAGAGTAGGTGAATGTAAAAGGGAACTAGTGAGGGTTGAAGAGCTAATAAAACCGGGGGTAAAAAGTAAATATCAGGAAAGGTTGAAAATGACATATGACGAAGTGAAAGTAAGAGAAACAGGCAATTTAGAGGAGGAGTGGAAGTTAGTAAAAGAAAATTTTGTTGGGATTACAAGTGATGTGTGTGGCAAGAAGGTTGTTGGAGGCAGCATGAGGAAGGGCAGTGAATGGTGGAATGAAGGAGTGAAGGTAAAAGGGGAAGAGAAAAAGAGGGCTTTTGAAGAATGGCTGCAGAGTAATAGTGTAGAGAAGTATGAAAAATGTTATTTTTATTAATAAAATAAATTTTTGAATATACTTACCCGATAATCATGTAGCTGTCAACTCCGTTGCCCGACAGAATTCTATGGAGGGATACGCCAGCTATCACAATACTAGAAGGGGGTGTACTTACCAGCGCCACCTGTGGCCAGGTACTCAATTACTTGTTGTTGACACCTCCTCAATTATTCCTCGGTCCACTGGTTCTCTCTGGGGAGGAAGGGAGGGTCGATTAAATCATGATTATCGGGTAAGTATATTCAAAAATTTATTTTATTAATAAAAATAACATTTTTCAATATTAAACTTACCCGATAATCATGTAGCTGATTCACACCCAGGGAGGTGGGTGAAAACCAGTGTACAAGATTAAAGGATAGCTAAGTATCCCATATTTCATATAACAGTTATCTCAAATAACAATGAAATAATAAGTACCTGGTAAGGAAGTCGAATAGAACCGTTACTCTGCCTCTTTATTTAAAGTTCGTCTTCCTTACTGAGCGCAGCGTTCCTCTTGGAGGCTGAATCAACCCAAAGGTGCCAAAGTACACGGGGTTGCAACCCCTACTAAAGGACCTCTACCAAACCTTTAACCCAGGCGCTTCTCAAGAATGAATAGACCACCCGCCAAATCCAAGGATGCGGAAGGCTTCTTAGCCTACCGTAACAACCATAAAAACAACAATAAAAGTATTCAAGAGAAAGGTTAAAAAAGGTTATGGGATTAAGGGAATGTAGTGGCTGAGCCCTCACCTACTACTGCACTCGCTGCTACGAATGGTCCCAGGGTGTAGCAGTTCTCGTAAAGAGACTGGACATCTTTCAGATAAAATGATGCAAACACTGACTTGCTCCTCCAATAGGTTGCATCCATTATGCTCTGCAGAGAACGGTTTTTATTAAAGGCCATCGAAGTAGCTACAGCTCTTACTTCGTGGGTCCTTACCTTCAGCAATGCAAGGTCTTCCTCCTTTAAGTGAGAATGTGCTTCTCTGATCAGAAGCCTTATATAGTACGAAAGCCCATTCTTGGACATGGGTCTCGAGGGTTTCTTGATGGCACACCATAAGGCTTCTGACTGTCCTCGAATAGGTTTAGACCTCTTCAGATAATATTTGAGAGCTCTGACAGGGCAAAGAACTCTCTCTAGTTCGTTACCTACCATGTTGGAGAGGCTAGGTATTTCGAACGATCTAGGCCAAGGACGTGAAGGAAGCTCGTTCTTTGCTAGGAATCCAAGCTGAAAAGAACATGTTGCCGATTCGGTTGTGAAACCAATGTTCTTGCTGAAGGCATGAACCTCACTGACTCTCTTAGCTGTTGCAAGGCAAACGAGAAAAAGAGTCTTGAGGGTAAGGTCCTTGAAGGAAGCTGACTGGAGAGGTTCGAACCTAGAAGTCATAAGGAACCTTAAGACTACGTCTAGATTCCAGCCTGGAGTGGAAAGACGACGTTCTTTAGACGTCTCAAAAGACTTGAGAATGTCTTGAAGGTCCTTGTTGGAAGACAGGTCCAAACCTCTGTGGCGGAGAACTGAGGCCAACATGCTCCTATATCCTTTAATCGTAGGTGCTGAAAGGGATCTCTCATTCCTAAGATGTAGAAGGAAGTCAGCTATTTGGATCACAGAGGTATTGGTAGAGGATATTGAATTGGCTCTACACCAGCTTCGGAAGACCTCCCACTTAGACTGGTAGACTCTACGAGTGGAAACTCTTCTAGCTCTGGCAATCGCACTGGCTGCCTCCTTCGAAAAGCTTCTAGCTCTAGCGAATCTTTCGACAGTCTGAAGGCAGTCAGCCGAAGAGCGTGGAGGTTTGGGTGCAACCTGTCTACGTGAGGTTGACGTAGAAGGTCCACTCTTAGAGGTAGAGTCCTGGGGAAGTCGACTAGCCATTGAAGTACCTCTGTGTACCATTCTCTTGCAGGCCAAAGGGGAGCAACCAGCGTCAGCCGTGTCCCTTCGTGCGAGACGAATTTCTGCAGAACTTTGTTTATTATCTTGAACGGAGGGAATGCGTACAGGTCGAGATGGGACCAGTTCAGAAGAAAAGCATCCACATGAACCGCTGCAGGGTCTGGAACAGGGGAACAATAAAGCGGAAGTCTCTTGGTTATGGAGGTGGCAAACAGATCTATGGTAGGTTGACCCCACAAGGTCCAAAGTCTGTTGCACACACTCTTGTGGAGGGTCCATTCCGTGGGAATGACCTGATTCCTTCTGCTTAGGCGATCCGCTGAAACATTCATATCGCCCTGGATGAACCTCGTGACCAGAGTGAGGTTTAGACCTCTTGACCAAATGAGGAGGTCCCTTGCGATCTCGTAAAGGCTCCTCGAATGGGTCCCTCCTTGCTTGGAGATGTAAGCCAAGGCTGTGGTGTTGTCTGAATTCACCTCCACCACTTTGCCTAGCAGGAGGGACTTGAAGTTCAACAGGGCTAGATGAACTGCTAGCAGTTCCTTGCAGTTGATGTGGAGTAATCCTTGTTCCTCGTTCCATACTCCCGAGCATTCCCGTCCGTCCAAGGTCGCACCCCAGCCCGAGTCCGATGCATCTGAGAAGAGATGAAGATTGGGGGTCTGGATGGCCAATGATAGACCCTCCTTGAGAAGGAGATTGTGCTTCCACCACAGGAGAGTGGTCTTCATCTCTTGGTTGATAGGGATAGAGACTGCTTCTAGAGTCGAGCCCTTGTCCCAATGAGCAGCAAGATGGAATTGAAGAGGGCGGAGGTGGAGTCTTCCTAGCTCGACAAACAGGGCCAGTGATGAGAGGGTCCCTGTGAGACTCATCCACTGTCTCACTGAGCAATTGCTCCTCTTCAGCATGCTCATGATGCACTCTAGGGCTTGGCTTATCCTGGGGGCCGATGGAAAAGCCCGAAAATCCTGACTCCGAATCTCCATTCCCAGGTACACAATGGATTGGGAGGGAATGAGTTGAGATTTCTCTATATTGACTAATAGACCTAGGTCTCTGATTAAGTCTAAAGTCCAATTGAGGTTCTCCAGACAACGACGACTCGTGGAGGCTCTCAACAGCCAGTCGTCTAGGTAGAGGGAGGCTCTGATGTTCGACAAGTGTAGGAATTTCGCTACATTCCTCATCAGATGAGTAAAGACCATAGGAGCTGTGCTTAGGCCAAAACACAGGGCTTGGAACTGATAGACAACCTTTCCGAAAACGAATCTCAGGAAAGGTTGGGAGTCTGGATGAATGGGAACGTGAAAGTATGCATCTTTCAAGTCCAACGAGACCATCCAGTCCTCCTGTCTGACCGCTGCTAAGACCGACTTGGTCGTCTCCATCGTGAACGTCTGCTTGGTGACATACTCGTTGAGAGAGCTGACGTCCAGCACCGGTCTCCAACCTCCTGTCTTCTTGGCCACAAGAAAGAGACGGTTGTAGAAGCCCGGGGATTGATGGTCCCGGACTATAACCACTGCCTTCTTCTGCACAAGTAGCGACACCTCCTGTTGCAATGCTAGCCTCTTGTCCTCTTCTTTGTAGTTGGGAGAGAGGTTGATGGGCGATGTGGTCAGAGGTGGTTTGAGGCAGAATGGAATCCTGTAACCGTTCCTCAGCCAACTGACAGACTGTGCGTCTGCACCTCTCTTCTCCCAGGCTCGCCAGAAGATCTTGAGTCTGGCTCCTACTGTTGTCTGGAGAAACGGAGAGTCAGTTCTTTCCCTTAGATGTCCTGGATCCTTTCCTAGACTTGCTCCTGTGAGAGTCTGGACGGGAGCTTCCTCGGCTGGGGGCTCTACCACGAAAGGGCGGTATGAACCTCGTAGCCGGGGTATCAGCCACTGGGGAGCGATAAGTCTTGGGGACTGAGGTGGCAACCTTAGACTTACGAGCCGATGAGGCTACAAGATCGTGCGTGTCCTTTTGTATCAGGGCAGCAGACAAGTCCTTAACTAGCTCTTCGGGAAAGAGGAACTTCGAGAGCGGAGCAAAAAGGAGTTGTGACCGTTGGCAAGGTGTAATGCTGGCGGAAAGGAAGGTACACAGTTGTTCCCTTTTCTTCAACACCCCTGATACAAACAACGACGCTAGCTCGCCCGATCCATCTCTGATGGCCTTATCCATGCAGGACATTAATAGCATGGCAGAATCTTTGTCCGCAGGAGAGGTTTTCTTGCTGAGGGCCCCCAGGCACCAGTCGAGAAAGTTGAACATTTCAAATGCTCTGAACATCCCTTTCAGTAAGTGATCCAGGTCTGAGAAGGTCCAACAAACCTTCGAGCGTCTCATAGCAGTTCTCCGAGGCGAGTCCACCAGACTTGAGAAGTCAGCCTGGGCAGAGGCAGGTACTCCCAAGCCTGGTGCTTCCCCTGTGGCATACCAAACGCTCGCTTTCGAAGTGAGCTTCGTTGGAGGGAACATGAAGGAAGTCTTGCCAAGGTGTTGTTTAGACTGCAGCCACTCCCCTAAGATCCTTAAAGCCCTCTTGGAGGATCTAGCTAGGACAAGCTTAGTATAGGAGGACTTAGCTTGTTGTACGCCCAGCGAAAACTCAGATGGTGGAGAGCGGGGAATAGCAGAGACAAAGTGGTCTGGGTAAATCTCCCTGAGTAGAGCCAAGACCTTACGAAAATCAATAGACTGTGGAGAAAGCTTGGATTCGTCCACGTCTGATGAGGGATCAAGGTGTGCCTCCTCATCATCCGACACCTCATCACCAGAGTGAAGTGAAGAGATCGGACAAGAATGCTGAACCGCAGAGTCAGAACGGGTAGGAACAATAACAGTGGTTTCCTCTTCCAGTAACTGTTGAGGGAAAACCTGAGGCTCAGACTGCAAAGGCTGAACAACAGACGAAGCAGAAGGAAGGCGCATGGGTGAAGGAGGTTGACTCCTAGCAAGAGAGGTTGAACCCAAGGATTGCGCTTGCTGAGCGGAGGACGGAGGCGGAGTAGCCCGTTCCTGTTCCTGTGAGATGAGCGGAGCATGATGAGGTTGAGGCTGCGCAGAACAAGGTAAAGTTCTCGCAAGCTGAGGCTCCTGAGGCGCAAGTCCAGGGTGTAGAGGAGCTTGCCTTGAGGAGGGTTGAGCTCGCTGCAGCGATGGCTGAGCAGACTGACTCATGGAAGGGAGAGGTTGTTGTACCCCAACCGAGAGTTGCACCACTGGTGGAGCAGCAAGGGGAGGCGGAGGAAGAGTGGAATAACCCTCCTGATCCCAAAGTAAAGGTTGCCTTAAAGAAGGCTGAGGCTGAACACCACTGGGAACAGCGAACTCCGAAAGTGGCTCAACATCGTACGCCTGGCAGAAGGTGCTGCGACCAGGCGGAGCGAGCGCAGGCGGGGCGAGCACAGGCGGAGCGAGAACAGGCGGAGGGAGTGTAGGCGGAGGCGGAGGTGCAACACTCTCAGCCCGACACTCACGCATCAAGTCCGAAAGCTGTGCTTGCATGGACTGAAGCAGGGTCCACTTGGGATCGGCAGAAACGATAGCAGACTGAGGTAAAGCCTTAACAGTCGAGCTCTGTTGTGGCAGAACCTTACTCCTCTTGGGCGGAGTACAGTCGACAGATGACTGAGGCGAGTCAGAGCTGAGCCAATGACTGCAACCTGGCTGAGCACTCGCGGACTGGACTCTACGTTTAAGCGGTCTCGAGACCTGAGACCAACGTTTCTTGCCTGACAGTTGATCAGCGGACGAGAATAAGACGGGCTCAATCGTCTGCAGGTGGGAGTGACGGTCTTTGGAAGACACGCCCGCAACCACCGAGGATAGTTCTGTGCGCCTAACAAGGCCTGCCGAACCCTTAAGCCCTTCGACATTGCTTCTCCCCTGGGCATGGGAGCTTGCAAGAGGTCCCGGACTGGGAGGACGACTGGCTCGCACAGAAAAATCCTCACGCACCACACTGGCACCACTAGCACTTGGCACTGCACCGACACTAGCACTCGTCACAGCACTGGCACTAACTCCACCCACTGCACTCTTGACCTTCAGTTCTTTAACTTCGGCCATCAGAGACTTATGGTCACTTACCACTGATTCTACTTTATCGCCTAAAGCCTGAATAGCACGCAAAACAACTGACATATCAGGCGGAGGGCACACAGTAGGTTCGGGGGTAGCCACTACAGGGGTAGGAAAAGGTAGGGGATCATGAGGTGAGGAAAACATAGAAGAGTGAGAAGAACTCCTCCTAACTCTACCTCTCTCTAACTTAGTTGAATATTTTAAAAGACGGACAAATTCCAATTCCGAAAGTCCGGCGCATTCCTCACATCGATTTTCTAACTGACAGGGCCTGTCCCTACAGTCAGAACAAGCGGTGTGAGGATCTACCGAGGCCTTCGGAATACGCCTATTGCAAGACCTCATCGTCTATGGGAGGGGGCTTGCGAAATGTCAGACATCTTGTAATCCAAAGAGTTAGCCAAAGGGGGATCCAAAAACAAGCAAAAATCGTTAACCGTTATATCAGTACTATATAAAAGCTATCTAGCTAATATAAGAAGGATTCCAGTAAAGCGACAGCCGTTAATCTGAGAGAATACTTCACCAAATATCCGTGAATAAACTCGAAGACCATAAGCGTATCCCAGAACGTCTAGCCGGAAGCACGACAGAGGAATAATTGAGGAGGTGTCAACAACAAGTAATTGAGTACCTGGCCACAGGTGGCGCTGGTAAGTACACCCACTTCTAGTATTGTGATAGCTGGCGTATCCCTCCATAGAATTCTGTCGGGCAACGGAGTTGACAGCTACATGATTATCGGGTAAGTTTAATATTGAAAAATATAAAGAGAAAAATTTGGAAGTAAAGCGCAAGGTACGTGAGGCAAAGAGGGCAGCTGACCTGAGGTGGGGTCAGGGATTGGGTCATTCATATGAAGAGAATAAGAAGAGGTTTTGGAAAGAAGTGAAGAGAGTAAGGAAGGCTGGCTCAAGAATTGAAGAGACAGTGAAAGATGGAAATGGGAGGTTGTTAAAAGGAGAGGAGACAAGGAAAAGATGGGCAGAATATTTTGAAAGTTTACTGAATGTTGAGGAAAATAGGGAGGCAGATATAATTGCTGTTGCAGGTGTTGAGGTGCCAGTGATGGGAGATGAGAATGAGAGAGAGATTACAATAGATGAAGTGAGGAGAGCACTAGATGAAACGAGAGTAGGAAAAGTGTCTGGTATGGATGGTGTGAGAGCTGAGATGTTGAAGGAAGGGGGTGACTGTACTTGAATGGTTGGTGAGATTGTTTAAAATGTGTTTTGTGTTGTCAATGGTACCAGTAGATTGGGTTTGTGCATGTATTGTACCACTATATAAGGGTAAGGGAGATGTGCATGAGTGTTGTAATTCAAGAGGTATTAGTTTGTTAAGCGTAGTTGGAAAAGTGTATGGTAGAGTAATGATTAATAGGATCAAGGATAAAACAGAGAATGCAATCTTAGAAATACAGGGTGGTTTTAGAAGAGGTAGAGGTTGTATGAATCAGATTTTTACAGTAAGGTAGATATGCGAGAAATATTTAGCAAAAGATAAGGTGGTGTATGTTGCGTTTATGGATCTGGAGAAAGCGTATGATAGAGTTGATAGGGAAGCAATGTGGAATGTGATGAGGTTATATGGAGTTGGTGGAAAGTTGTTGCAAGCAGTGAAAAGTTTCTACCAAGGTAGTAAAGCATGTGTTAGGATAGGAAATGAAGTGAGTGATTGGTTTCTGGTGAGAGTGGGGCTGAGACAGGGATGTGTGATGTCACCGTGGTTGTTTAACTTGTATGTTGATGGAGTGGTGAGAGAGGTGAATGCTCGAGTGCTTGGACGAGGATTAAAACTGGTAGACGAGAATGACCATGAATGGGAGGTAAATCAGTTGTTGTTTGCGGATGATACTGTACTGGTTGCAGACACAAAAGAGAAGCTTGGCCGATTAGTGACAGAATTTGGAAGTGTGTGTGAGAGAAGGAAGTTGAGAGTTAATGTGGGTAAGAGTAAGGTTATGAGATGTACGAGAAGGGAAGGTGGTGCAAGGTTGAATGTCATGTTGAATGGAGAGTTACTTGAGGAAGTGGATCAGTTTAAGTACTTGGGGTCTGTTGTTGCAGCAAATGGTGGAGTGGAAGCAGATGTACGTCAGAGAGTGAATGAAGGTTGCAAAGTGTTGGGGGCAGTTAAGGGAGTAGTAAAAAATTGAGGGTTGGGCATGAATGTAAAAAGAATTCTATATGAGAAAGTGATTGTACCAACTGTTCTAAGGAGTATGGCTGGTGTATCTCGAGTAGATAGGGTTAGGAACGAAGTGGTGAGAGTGAGAACGGGTGTAAGAAATGAGTTAGCAGCTAGAGTGGATATGAATGTGTTGAGGTGGTTTGGCCATGTTGAGAGAATGGAAAATGGCTGTCTGCTAAAGAAGGTGATGAATGCAAGAGTTGATGGGAGAAGTACAAGAGGAAGGCCAAGGTTTAGGTGGATGGATGGAGTGAAGAAAGCTCTGGGTGATAGGAGGATAGATGTGAGAGAGGCAAGAGAGCGTGCTAGAAATAGGAATGAATGGGGAGCGATTGTGACGCAGTTCCATTAGGCCCTGCTGCTGCCTCCGATGCCTTAGATGACCGCGGAGGTAGCAGCAGTAGGGGATTCAGCATTATGAAGCTTCATCTGTGGTGGATAATGTGGGAGGGTGGGCTATGGCACCCTAGCAGTACCAGCTGAACTCGGTTGAGTCCCTTGTTAGGCTGGAGGAACATAGAGAGTAGAGGTCCCCTTTTTTGTTTTGTTTCATTTGTTGATGTCGGCTACCCCCCAAAATTGGGGAAAGTGCCTTGGTATATTATATATATAAATATATATACTTCTCTTATATTTTATTTCCTTGTTTCCTTTCCTTACTGGGCTATTTTTCCCTTTTGGAGCACTTGGACTTATAGCATCCTGTTTTTTCCAATTAGGGTTGTAGCTTAGCTAGTAATACATGTACTAATATTATGTTTGACAAACTTCAGGTAAAATTGTCATATGTTGTCATTTCATTAATTGAAACACGGTGTATAAAAAGGGGGCAGTTTTTGACAAAGGAAGAAACTATTTTAGGGGAGGTACTGTGTGGTAAACAAGGACTTTTTGTGAAAGGCTAGAACAGGGAATACAATACAGTATAACATAATTTACTATAATATGGGTTGCCTTGCTTTAGGGCCAATGTATCAATTTGCAACGAACGCATTTAGTGTGCATAAGAGACATCTTTGAGTTCAGGCACTATTGAATCTCTATATGAAAGTCAAATTTTGGACTGATTCTTTTCAACATCAGGAAGACTTCCATCAGTTCCTACACATTTCTCTGAAATTCTATAAAGTGAGGGTACCCTTTCCCAAACACGCAGGTCTCCTCTGAACAACCTCCACAACCCACCTGGAATGCATCTGTATGAAGGATCATAGAAATTGGGGGAAGGACCAACAGGATGGACTTACAAAAGGCATTTGATGTTTTCCACAGTCTGAAAATTCTTTTGCTATAGCTGTACAGCTAAGCCTGAAGGTCTCAAACCCCCTTCCTTGCCACTCTGCTCTACACTAAATTGACATCTTTCTACTGGGTCAACTATTGAACAAACTGAAGGAGGCACAAAATCTTTTCTAGTTGTTGTCTTATGGAAAAGCAGTTTGAAAGAATCTGATCTTGCTTAGAATTCTTTACCTAGATGCTTTTGTTAGTCTTAAGGGTTTTAAAGGTTTAAAGGGTTCTCACAAATGGCAAAGGCAAGGGACAGTGAGATTGCCTTAGAGACTGACCATTTATACATATGATCAGGGCCCAAGCCCCCCTCCGCCCAAGCTAGGACCAAGGAGGGCCAGGCAGTGGCTGCTGATTACTCAGCAGATAGACCTATAGGTACCCCCAAACCCCCCATCTGTAGCTCACAAAGTTGGTGAGGTTGTAGCGACCAAAGGAACTAACAAGCTTGAGTGGGACTCTAACCACAGTCTGCCGATCACCAGGCAAGGGCGTTACCAATTAGCCAACCACAATCCTAAGTGTGGCTTTTACCATATTACATTGATGACCTAGCTTCTGAAATATCCTTGAAATTAGTCTTAATTTTGCAAAGTTACACAGGAAACTTAAAACCAGAAGGATCTGCACAACTTAATTTGTGTGTTAGAGGTGTAATTCTTTCATTTCTCTCCAAATCAGCCCGTTGTCTAAATAAGCTATGACCAGAACTGCAGCTACAGCTGACTTGCTAGTTTTGTGAACACATATGGCCAAATGGCTTTTCTTTGAACCTGTATACCACTACCTGAGCCAAAATCCTAGGACAGATCAGAAGTGAGTAGCAAGTGGGACATGCCAATAAGCCTATTTTACATTATAGTAAAGGTCAAACCCCCTCAGTCTATTAATTGGTAGACATGCAGAATGGTTGTCATTTTGAATATGCTTGTTGATATTAGACCGGTCGAGGATCACTCTTCTCTCTGGGGAACCATTCTTTGACATGATAAATACTCTGGCCTGGAATTTTAAGAAGCTGCATATTATTATGACTCTTCAGCATAGTGTTTACAAAGGAGTAGAGTTCCAGAGTACTGTTCTGATAAAAATGGTGGGACTGGGGAAATTTTGATGTTCTATTAAGGGATATAAATCAATGCTTAATTCTGTTCTCAAGCATTTGGAATTAGATCTGTCCATTTCAGGTATTATAATCATTGCATTAATGCATATTGTTGATTATTGAAAGGCCTCCAGTAGTAGGTAAATTTTCTGGAATTTGGATGTGGTATTACAGTATTTAAGATCCAAATTATGAACAGTAGAAATCTCTCTTAAAGGTCTCATGGCTAAAACCCTTTTCCTATTGACGCTAGCTTCAGCTAAACATGAGTGGACTACAAATGTTGTCCGTCAAAGTAATCTTTAGGAACACAAGTTTATTTTGTCCCTTTTGTCTTCCTTCAGAGCATAAAAAATGACCTTAAGGAAAAGTTTACCTCAATTTTTTTACATCCTTTCTCTGAAAATAGCTGAAAGCATTGCAGCAGGGAACAGATCTCTTTGTCTAGTTAGAGCCATTAAGTATTATTTGAAAAAAAAAAAAAAAAATCAGGTATTAGAGGTAATTCAGGTATTAGAGATAGTGTCCCTAATTTGTTTTGTGGATTTAGGGTCCCTGATCTTCCTAAGACCACAAAAAAGTAATATAATTCATAGTTTGAAGTTTGGTCACAGTAGCTTTTGAAGAATTACTTTATAAAATCTAATAAAAGGCTTGAAAGTTATTGTACAGGATTTTAGACGTGTACAGTAGCTACTTCCCTTAACATTTGTTGAAATCTCTCTTCGGTAAGAGTTTTAGCAGCAACTCTTTGTTGTACCCAGTTGGTTTTTGCTAGCATTATCATATAGAATCCTGGTTTCTTATGAATATTGATAGGCTCTAGGACCCATAGTTACAAGTATATGGGGTTTTGAATTAAAAATTAATTTGATAATTAAATTATCATTTAGAAAGAAGTTACATTCCAGTAACTTAAATTTTTTTTGTAAACAATCTGATGTCCTATATTTCAAACTGTATATTCAGATGGTTTGTTGAAAGTAATCTAGACCAAGTTAATGTTTCTTAACCATGATATATTGCTTTTAATTGAATTTATTTTTATCTTTCTTTCACTGGTATCACACATTCAGCAGTGTAGGAGTCAGCAGTAGTGTGTGAACATCAGGGGAGGTCCATGGAAATAAAATTTATTTCTACACTCGTCTGATGTTACAACACATCCCCACCCTCTTCCCTTCAAAACAGAAACTAAAGAGACAAAGACACTGACGCATCATTTACCACTTACCACTATAATGTTCCTTCCTTTACTAAGGGAATTTATTTATGGAAGGGAAAGTAAATGGAATTTTTTTTTAAATTTTACTGGTAAATGTTGATTAAACAGCTTATGGAGAAGCAATATGAAGGTTACGTGACTAGAGCCGAGTTTCCCAACCATTTTTAGTTGCAACTCTTGCAGTCTTAACCCTGATTAATGACCCTAATTGTAATAAGAAAAATCAATCATTTCATAATACAGATACTGTATACATACTTGCAAAATGTATATGAGCTTTCGTTATTATATTTGTTTATATTTACAAAGTACCTCGACCTGCCATGTGGGCTGTCCTCAAAAGATATGGCTGCCCACCCGATTTTGTCAAGTTGGTGCGTGCCCTCCATGACGGAATGGTTGGGAGAGTCTGCCACCAGAACTCTCTTTCAGACCCATTCCCCATCAATGGCGGCCTGAAGCAGGGCTGTGTTCTGGCCCCGACGTGTTTCTCGCTATACACCGCAGCAATGCTCAACGAGATTCCCCCAGACACACCCTCAGTCGACCTACGTTTCCGCATGGATGGAGGCGCTTTCAACCTCGCTAGACTCCGCGCCAGAACCAAGACCACCTTGTGTGCAGTGCGAGAACTGCAGTATGCTGACGACAATGCCACCCCAGGTCAGACGGCAGAGGACCTGCAGTCGTTAGCTGATGCATACAACTCTGCCTACGAACGCTTTGGGATGCAAGTCAACTCAGACAAAACCAAGACCCTCGTCCAACATCCACCAGGACTGATGCTCCCCAACTTCAATACCACAGTGAATGACCAACCTTTAGAACAGGTGGACCAGTTCTCCTACCTAGGGAGCATCCTAACATCAGATCCCACAAGCAAAAAGGACGTGGAGAACAGGATCAGGGCAGCCCACTCCGCCTTTGGCCGACTCAACTGCCGCGTATTTAACCACGCACTGACAATGACCACCAAAATAATGGTGTTCAGGGCAGTAGTCCTCTCCACGCTCCTGTATGCATGTGAAACATGGACGCTATATAGAAACGATATTAAAATCCTAGAACGCTTCCAACAAATGAAACTGAGGCAGATCTTGAAAATCCCCTGGGAGAGCCACACCACCAACATTGAAGTCTTAGAACGTGCCTCGCTGACCAGCGTGGAGGCCACCATCATCCACCACCGCCTCCGCTGGATAGGACACGTGCATAGGATGGATCCATCTAGGCTCCCAAAGAAAATATTCTACGGAGAACTGACCCAGGGCACCAGACCACGAGGAGCCCCGAAAATGCGCTATAAAGATCAACTAAAGCGCACCCTGGCTCTAACTGACATCGATTCTTCCTCATGGGAAGAAACAGCCAGGGACAGGAAAACCTGGAGGAGTACAGTACACCATGGCACCGTGGACTTCGAGGAGAGGAGACAAAATGAGGAGGCTAGGAGGAGAAGAAGGAGAGAGCGATTAGAACAGCCCCGCCCACCACCTACCCTCCCTTGTGAACACTGTCCGCGACTCTTCCACCACAGACTAGGACTTAACAGCCACATCAGGCATAAACACCCACCCCACAGATAGGAGGCTGATGGCTAACGACAGAACCCAATACTCGGACACGAGTGGGCGCCGACGACGACCAGCACAATGAATTTCAATACATTTTAAATGGGAATGAAGAAAAGTGTGTCCAGTAGAATCAGCTACATTATTAAAAATGAAAATGAATAGCTGTGAATTAAGATATATTTTTGTAAGACCCTCTGGGGACCCTGGGGTTGGGGACCACTAGTCTAGAGAAATAAGGAATTATTAGAATTCTATTTTTCAGACCCCACCAAGAAGTATAACATTGGACAGTTACTCATATCCAAGTGCTGCTGAAGACCTGTCTCCAAGTGATGAAAAAGAGGGTAGCACTCCTGCTTCAGTCCAAACAGTTTTACCCCATAATTCTAATACATTTATTTCTACTGGGTAAGTAGATTTGGCAATGAATTTTATTTTGTATCTTGAATGTGGTAATAAGGTAGAGGCAAAGAGGGATTTACATTGTTTTTAAGAAGAAAATTTGAGAAATACCAGAGGATTTTGCATTTGTCATATATGAAAAAAGTAGCTTCTATTTTATATGAGATTAAAATGATGTATCTTTCTGCTTTAAATTCTCATCTTAAAGATTTGGTAACTATTAAAGATTAAACTAGATTGATTTCCCAACAGTCGTGATACAGGAACACCAGGGCTTACAACAGACCTCAGTCCCAGTGAAGAAGTATCACTGCTACGACGGCAAGTGGGTCGCCTTAATCGTCGTGTAATGGCATTAGAGTTGGATACACAGCAGCGTGCACACAGAGAGATGATTATGTACACCTTGGGGGTTGCGTATTTCCTTATCAAAGCCATACTTTGGATAAACCGAAACTAAAATAATTATTAGTTATTCTTATTATGAAATGATCGCTGCCATGTACTGACAGATTTACCCTGGATATTAAATGGTGCTTGTTGAAGTGCAAAAGTTTTTTTAGGATGTCTTTTGTCAGCTATGTCCCTTCCAGGATTTTTTAGGGGCTCCAAAATTTGCAAATTTTGTTTATGTATACTGTACTACTAGGGCATTTAAGAAAAAAGCTTTTCTGAGAATTAACCTAAACTGCTAATGTTTGATTGCAGAATTTTCACGTGCATATTACTTTGTAAATCCACGTTCCAGTATCAGACAAGTTTATTTCAATGCGTCTTAGAACCATATAATAATGATGCACTTATGAATATTTAACTTATGGGGCTCTTCGTATGTATTGTACATATATTCAGTCTCCCAATTTTCCAAGTTTTCTGCTTCAAAAGAACATATAATTTTGGAGGAATTTGTGAAAAAGTCTCAATTTGGAAAAATTGTAGAATTGAAAGCATTCATTGAAATAATTTTTGAATAATAACAGGACATTTCTACAGTATATGCAAAGCATTTTATTTTTTATTTTTTTATTCTGCATAAAATAAGCATGATGGAAATCATCTTTATTGCGCTTCCATGTGCAGTTAATGGCCAGTATAGCTTCAAAAGCCGAAGTATTATCTTTCATATTTATTTTCACAAGATAATCCCCAATGCCTTGCGGTTAGGTACTGTTAAGTAGCTGAAAAACAAAACTTACATTAAATGGCAGTAAAAATTTTATACATTTTTTAATAGTTGGTCAACAAGGATTTCAGAATGCTGAAAGTACACACAGTGGCCAGCATTTTATAGACAGGTATTTTAGTAAACAAAATGTTACCCTAATGGGACTTTAGCAATGATGGCAGTTAGGTTATCAGAGACTAAATATAGGTTCTAACAGAGCATCTTTCATTACCAATGCAGGACATGACACATACATTACCAAAATGGCCTGCCCTGGTAGTGTTAGCATTAGGTTTTTATAAGTTGCAGGCATATATTTTTCTGAGATTGCCTATGTATAGGACTGTGAATGCAAGTTTAATTAAAGTTTGCTATTGTTTGAGGTATGGTATTAGATATAACAAAAAACCACCTGATAAAGTGCTATAAAATTAATTTTAATCACTGTTGGCTATTCTTGAGCCTTAGAGCATGTAACAAAAAGTCGGCTAATACACATTTATAAGTTTTTTCTTTTAGAAAAGAACACTTGTAAAGGTTTTATGGATTCACATGACAGAAGGTTCAGAATTTACGTAATTAATGGTATTGTTTGGCATTTTTATTTCACTTTGGGTACTTGATACAACGGGTACTTTTTTGTCACTTGCACAATCTTGCATTATTTTAGTCAAAGCTGTCTTGTTAAAAGCTGGTTTTACTAAAGCAAGGTAAACTTTGATAAAAATACAGTTTCCTTGATAGAAGTTTCCTTCATTGGTTTTCATTTTATTTCTATATAGTATGTGAAATTCTTGTATTAACCAACAATTTTATGAAATTTTTTTCTAAACTATTCTGAAAGCGTTTAGAGACCAAAATACCAGACAGAACTTGTGCTGTTAGGGTGATTTGGGAATTCGCTGGTGTGTATTTGTATCAGAGGATCCCATTTCATAATCAGATGATGAAATTTTTATTTGGAAGCTTACAAAGATACTTATAAAATGAATTTAATAATTTTTGTCCTTATATTTTTCTTCTTTTTTTTTTTGTAGTAAAGACAATGCTTTGCAGCAAAGAATGTATCAGAATTTGGTTTTCAGATATTGATCAATGAAGAATTATAGTTTTTATAGATTTTGGGTTGTAGTTGTTATTCAGATGAATTTTTTAATGTTTTATTAATCAAAAGAATTATGTATCTTGTAAATTCCTGAAAAATTTGGAGATTTAGATGTAATATATTACATTATGAAAGTTGATTTTAGTGCTTTTTACCATTAACTATCCAACTTTACCTCACAATTATAATACCAATGTATATTTAATGACATTCTTTTATACCAGTGAATTTGATTATCTTAACTTTTAAAAAGTATTGTTTTAGGTTATGTCCTAATCTGTCTAGGTGTGAATCTAGTGAAGAACCTGATTGTCCTTTAAGTTACCGGCAATAACTTCAACAACCTCTAAATGAAATTTTAATGTCTTTGCCAAGCCTTGTACTTTAATCAGTTACTGTACAGTTGATTATTTTCTTTTGATTATTGCAATATTTTATGACAGCAGAGTTGTAGGTTTAAGATTAAAATAGTAAATTTAAATACAAATTTTCAGTTTACTGTTTTAAGCTTTCACACATTAAAGCGCCAAGAATGTCAGAAGCTTTGAGATTGACCTCTTCCTCATTAATGTAAATAGCGTGCATCATGTCGTGACGTGAAAAAAAAAGTACTGCACTTTGTTGTTTATCCAATGACTAAGCAAGAATAGAACTTCTTGTGTATGTTAGTACTGTGTAGATGATTGCTTGTGTTCAAATATTTGTGTGTGAAGCTAATTTCTCATTTAATGAAAGATAGAATTACTGTATTGAAACTCCCTAGGAACAGTTATTGCAAGCGCATTAGTATATACTGTATGTATTTGTTTCCATATGTAAACTGTTTACGAGTGTTCCTAGTTAAGGGGTTTCTTAGAGTTATGTGGAATATTAGCAAGAGTAATGAACCATGAGATTTTCCTTTATTTCATCTCGCCTGTAATCTCCATTTTTTTTTTTCTTTGCTTAACCTAAGTTATGGTGAGAGGATATGGGTGAGCAAATTTTGCATAATCTTGAATGTTGTGAACATGGAATTATCATTCAGCATTCCAGGAGTACACAACAAAGACATGTAAATAATGTGTGTTTTGTGATATTTTAGTCATTTTTTAGACCAACTTATATTAAGAAGAGAGATTAGGGTGTACTGTATATATTTTTAAGAACTTGATACTTTTAAAGGAAACATGTAGACAAATTCAAGTAATAAACATCATCAGGGGACAGGCAAACTGTATTTTGTTTTTCAGATATACTCTACTATGTATCCAAGCTTGTTTTATATTGATATTATTTTGGGGCTTTTAAAATTTACATCGGAAAAATCTTCCTGACATCTGGGACCAAATTTTATTAGCAGATATTTCATAAAAGAACTGCAACTATAAAACTAAAATACAAAATTAGTCAAAGGCGAATGATTCTTAAAGGCAAATAATCATTGACTTTCACCTTACATTTTCTTTATATGACAGTGCTATATTTTATTATTCATTATCCCTTTTATAGTTTGTCAGCTACAACAAACTCCCTCTAACCTGGTACTCGAAAAAAGAAATAGTTTCTGCTCAAAATCTGGTTCATATTTGGTGCCTAGGCATTCAACATTGTAGGTAAACTTGGTACACTGCCCTTCCTGGTAATAAAGATTTCTTGACAAGACAATTTAGTCTTTGTGAATGAATAAACATCATTATAAACAAACCTTTAATGAGAAAGTGGCACTTAATTCATAAAATACCATTTTTAGTGTTAGCTAAGTTTAAAAAAAATGCATTGCCTTTTAAAGTCATGAATATTTTATATTGTTTATCATTATTTTTATGCCTATTTTTTCTTAACTTTGGATGTATTTTAACAACCAGCAACTGTCAAGGCTTTATTTATTTTTTTTATCATCACTACCACTATGGGGAATGTGTGCACAATTTTAAAGAACAAAATAAATCCAGAAATCATATCAGTAACATGGTATTCTAACTTGTTTGAATTTTATGACTAAAAGCATTGCAGGTCTCTATAGGACCATTTGCCAAAATACTTTTGTGTATGCTTATATTACTATCTTTTTAATTGATCTAAAAACATTTATAACAGTACATGTTGTAGCAAGCCTAAACTATCCTATCATCCACAGTATGAAGTAGGTTGGTCAAAGCACTAACCATCCGTAGAGTGAGATATTACTGCTAGAAAGATAATGGGTCCTTTTGACTGGCCAGATAGTACTATATTGGATTCCTCTCTGGTTACAGCTCATACTGCAGTAGTATATACAGTATAGTTTAATATATATATTCACAAGAGATTTTTAGTAAATTATTTACTGCTGTCACGCATTTCTACACGCACATGTGTATATATACAGTATGTGTATTTTTTCAAATAAGCTATAAATATCCTTTAATATTGAATTCACTCTACCACAGGATCTGAGACCCATAGGGAAATTTCTTTAATGATTAATATTTCTAGCTTAAAATCTATACTCAAATGAAATAAGACTAAACAGACTTTAGCTCACTCATCTGTAGAGAGAGCTTTCAAGAGAGCAAATTCGATATTCAGGGGTATTTTTTATGTATTTGAAAAACAAACTCGCGAGTGTTAGTGAAATATATAGATATATACATAACATACATTATATATACTGTATATACACACATACAGTATATAAATAAGGGAGTTTTATAAAAAAAAATTTACTAGTGCCATACACTGCTACACATTAGTAAAAACCTAACCAAAATGACTTGCAACAATTTTTTTTTTCATATCACTTGTTTATTCTCTTACAGAATATTACTAATGATTACACAAATACACATATTTAGTATTAATGAGTTATAATTAATTCTTTTAGAGTGCTAAGGTAATTTAAAGAGATAATCAGTAATCTGGAAAATTCAGATATTTGGTAACCCTTCTGCTTCAGCAGTGCAGGATATGAGGGAGTTTACTGTATATATGTTAACTGCATTTGGTATAGATTTGAAATATACTGTATACTACATGTCCCTTTAGTTTACAAAAACAGATACTCTCTCCTCTTGAAATTAGTATGTCATATATTTAGAATGATCTCGATTTTTTTATAATTATATATTTTTTTCCCTTGTAATATGAAAATGTATTGATTACTCATGAGATTATTAATATTATTCTCATAGGAAAATCTATTGAGCAGTTTTCTGGTGTACACATTCTGATGACAATGTTAATTGTTGTACGCCAATAAACGAATTTTAAGTTTTAGCCAAGTCACACAATGGAATTTGTCAGATACCCACTTTTGAGAGTTAATGGAGTCAAGGAGTGATAGATTCAAGAAATACTGTCAATTTAATTTACTTATGATTGTTCCTTTCTTGCATTCATTGTAATGGAAAGCGCATGTTCATAGTGGGTACATGTAAATAGAAGTTCATCCTGAGTAAGTAATTCTTGCACTATGGAATACCCATTCCTTTGTAGATATATTTCTTCTTAATTAACCACTCGTTGTGGTTCTTTAAGATATAAGTGTACAATGACAACACTTGACAGAAAATGAGAAGAATCTTCTCATTTGTCATGGATGGAACCTTCACTACATTTGTCACTGGAAATAGGATAATATATATTTCTCAGGAACTAATGTAATGATATTCTGTGTTGTAATAATCTGTGTATATGATGCTGTAAATGTCTGCTGCAGAGTTTAAACATATATATTGCACTTTCTCCTCTACAAACTATTTATTCATGCATAAATATTTTTAATTTTCAGCTAATTGAAGTTGCTACCAAAGTTTTTACCTTTTGAAAGTAAAGTACTTTCTACAAGCATAGAAATGCTTGTGAAAGTATTATACCATCTTGTGGTGATGCTATAATAGGTATAGTCCAATTAGTAGTGCCCTTTGAACAAGAGAAAAAGTATGTAATTATGGACATTGTTGGATTGTACTCCAGGTGAGTCATGTATTTAATAAACTTTGCCAAACTATGTGGTTTTCTTTTAAGCATTATGTAACCTGTATGGTAGGGTGATTTTTTTCACACTTTTTAATATAATATTGAGAGGTTTTAATCTGTGATAGATTTAACTTTAATTGATTCACAAAATACACAATAAGAACACCCAGAATTAAAACTATATGGGCATTACTCGAGTCTCCATATGGTATTAAAGCCTAGTCATGCTCCACTCGAGGTAGGATTGAAGGTTTAGACAAGCATTGTCTATTTAATATTTAGTTTGGTTTTTATTTTAATTTCCTACATAAATATAAACCTTGTCCTTTAGTAAGGGTAAATTTAATTACTTTTCTAACATTATTGTTCTTTTGAGCTCCTAAGAGGTTCTAATACTCTAGTCGTAATGTCTACAGTATGCTTATGCATCATAATTGGTAATGCTTAAGTGACTAGTTTCATTGCTTTAATGCCCCTCCACCTTTGACCAGTGGTGGTAGTTAAGTGGTGTTTAGGGTATGATGAAGGTGCTTTGAAGGACAGAGTGCCTTGCATCCCAGCTGCAGACCAAACTGATTTTATTCAGGGCTTCCTCTTTCCTTATCAGGCATTGGAATGACTGAACACAGGAAGGTGGAGTTGGACGGGATCTTCACCTGTAGGACTGAAATATTAGACCTGAAAATGAGGAACATTTCCTTCAATACGGGGTTCAATCTCAACTTGATGTCCCTGAAGGCACGAAGTCGGTCTCAAAGAGACCTTTTTTTCCCCTGAGAAGCTTCTGAGATAGTTACAAAACTGCTGTGTGGAACTTCCTTATGTGCATTCATTGTAGGAGAATTGGTCAATCTGGAAGCTCCCTTTGAACTTTACGATTACATTTGGAAAGTTCAGGTACCCCTCCACCTGAAGCCATTTTTATCTGGCGGTCTTGTTTAGGATTTGAAAAATTAAGCAGAATGGGGGGGAAAAGTCCTAAACTTGAGTCCATTCCCTCCCAGGGGGGATGAACAGCATCTGGAACTGAACTGGAGGATATGCTGGCAATTTGAGATTCAGGTGAAACAACTAGTGAATAATATACTGGCAATTTGAGATTCAGGTAACCAAGAAACTTATTAACAGTCAAGGAACCACAAAAGATGGGAGTTTTTTTTCAGAATTCATTGATTCAAAGACAAATCTGAACCAACATCGTCTTAGTTGGCACAGAATTACTATTACTTCTTTTCCCCATGGAATGCAGAAGGCTGTAAGGTGAACAATCTCTTTCTCAATGGAAATGAACAAGGCAAAGGAGGCTTGCTTGCGAACATGTGCTGCCATAGGTCGTGAACATCATAACAAACTGGCACTATCCTTAAGGAGGTAAAGACCCGAGGAAATAACCCCAAAGGATCATGCCACTTGAAAATTGTTGTGCCCTGGGTGCACGATGGCAAGGGGCTGTGACAGCAAGTGGTCAGCAAGCATCATCATCTGGGGGCTCTGAGAGCTAAACTCCAGAGCTTGAGCGAGGCATAGAAGAGTCTAGTGCCTACTTACAAGGAACTTGAGAGGGAAACCACTCATGAGAGGAAGCCCTTTCGCGTGCAACCTTTCACATAGGGTGGAGGAACACCTTACTAAAGGAAATCAGCACACTGAGTAAGCCCAACACTGAGCAAGATCAGCTGGCATGCTCACCCTGGGGGAATCGCAAGCCTGGTCGGGACTCCAAAGGAGACCCTGCTGTCAACTACGTTACTCAGGTTGGTGAGAAATTGCGAACACTGGCTAAGGGCAAGAGACACTCCTGAGCGGACTCCACTCTGCAGGCTCTGGGGGAGAACGCTGTGGGCAACCCCTCCAGAGGCAGATGTGTGCTCCTCCTGTCCCCCAATTTAAGCAGCACCTCTAACAGCCATTCCTAAGAGGGGGGACAGCATCTTGGAGTCTTTAGGCTTCTTCCTAGGAGGGAAAAAAGTCTCCAAGACTAAAGGTCTGGATGGCATGACCTTCTGATGGATGCCCGTAGAGGGAAGGATGGAAACCTCTACAGGTTCCAAGGCTGTGACATTGCTGTCTCATGGAGCTTCTTCTCTTGGGGATGGCCAGGGTGAGTCTGGCAAAGACCCTTCCCTGAGGGTGCCTCTTAACTGAGGTGACGAGTAAGCAAGAGGGCGAGGGGGAAGAGGAACCAGCGAGGTTAGCCTCTACCCAAGGCGTCCTGACTAGAGTCAGCTTGACCCTGGATGATGCAATGACATCGGGGACTCCTCTTTTCCTCTTCAGGGGGGATGAAACCGTGGCTCTTTGCCTTGAGACCGAAGATTAAGAAGACTCTTCCAGGGGGATCCCTGGAGTCTCCGTAGGGCGCAAGGATAGTATACTTGGTTCAAAAGCCTGTGTAACAGCCCTGACCAAGGCTCCGAACCACGGTTGTTTACTGATGGAGGCGCTATCCGATAGTTCCCCTGAAGGGAATGAAGCTGAAAGGTCCCTCTGAGGAGTCTTCATATCCGAAGTCGTCGTCTCCAGGACCGTCGAACAATGTGATGTCAGTTTCTTCCAAGGGTCAGGCAGCTTCAGGATCTTAAAAATGTGCAGCTTGCCCTTTTCCTCCTTCCCTGGCAGCCGCGCTGTTATGCGTCTGAGGGGAGGGGTATGAGGTGACGGCAAACTGTGGGGAGGAAGCATGCCTTTCCTCGGTGACAGAGGTGAAGTTCTTCGTGGAGACGACTTGGAACGCAGCTTACCTCCATGTTCCTGCTCTGAAGGAAGAGTCTCAGCGGTACGGTGCTCGTGCATACCTACCTGACGATAGGAGACTTGCTGTTGGAGGGGTGGCATCTTGGAAGAGGTAGACGATGACTAATGATCGGCACGTGGCTGATGGCGACTACTCTCATTAGTCGGCAGACAATGGGAGGGCCGTTGGGCAACAGAGAGTTGTTGATGCGTTGGCGAGAGCTGACGAGTTGATGCTGGGTCAACTGTTGACACACGAAGAGAGGGTGGATGGTGAATCGACGATTAGCAAGCTGGCGATCGATGAGTCTGAGATTGCTGCTCTAGAAAATGACGTGCTAGTTAGCAGTGACGTAACCCTTCTTCGGCGAACGGTGAGGTTGATGAGCAGGTGACCGATGTGTTGGTCTTCGGCGAGTTGGTAATCAGGCAATCGATGTGTAGGTGATCGGAGAGCAGGCGATTAACTTGTAGGCACTAGTCGAGTCGAATGTTGCTAAGTCGGCGATTTATGATCAAAAGACCGATGTGTCAGCGATCAGCGATCCTGGAGTTGGCCAGACGAAGAAGAGCCAGCAGGCGACCGGCAAGCTGGGAATCAGTGAGCAGTAGGTTGACGAGCAGCAGGCTGGTGAGCAGGAGATCAGCAAGCAGGCAATTGGCAAGTAGTTGGACGGTGAACAGCCAAACAATGATCTGGAGACGGGAAATGCCATTTGGAAAGGCGAACATCCCAGGAGAGGATCGTGAATGAGTCCTCAACGGGGAATCACAAATCGGGGTTTGTTGATGAACAGGAGTCCGAAGAAACAGACAAAGGTCGGGAACCAGCAGAACCAAGACGAGGGGGCTTCTCTGAAGAGGAGAGCTGCGGAGATGAAGCTGAAGAGCCGAAGAGGCGTCTTTTTGCCAAAGGCGAAGGAGCATCTAAGGCGAAGCGGCGGACGAGCACAGCAGGCCCTACAACCACAGTAACGATCCCCTGCAGGAGCAGGAAGATCAGCAGTCCTTTCACGAACGAGAGAGGTGATTACTCACTGGAGAGACATGCCTTGGAGTTTGCTCTACCCCTGAAGGGTGGTCAGCAAGGGGGGGAGCGCAGTTCTCGGCAGTGGCAGGCGTAGTAGAAACAGAGTCTGCTGGTAGGGCAGCAGACGAATCCTTCGACACCATAACATCGACCAGGACCAAAGGATCAATTTCCGACGCCGATGAACGATGCAACTCAGCACCCTGATGAAGCAGCTGCAGCAGAGCCAAACCTGTAGAAAAGGAGAAAATAATACGGATTCCCTCGGGGTGGGGGGAGGGGCGCCGGGCCTGCTTCGATAGGGGAAGCAATACCACCTCTCGAGGACCGAGGTTGCCCAGGAGTTAATTGGCCTACACTACTACTTGATGGTTCCAATCAAAGGTATGTGAGAGGTGTAGCTATCTAACCCCTACCCCCCTCTAAGAAGCAGGATGGGTAGTTAACCCTTGCTAAATTCTGATTGCTTGATCTTTCAGCTTCGCCGAAAGTAATACCCCAATAAATAGCATCATTTTGTATTTCAGTTACGGAACAATAATCATTTTTAGTATGCCAGAATAGGTAGGATTGCTATGTATGTACTTATGCTCCTCTAGTTTTGCAAGAATTACTCTGTATTTTGTACAAAATCCTGCCTCCTACTCACTCCTGTGTTATCTTACACACCACAATTCTCACCTGTTTGGAAGCTGAACCCAGGTGACAGCCATTGACCAGAGGGTCGGCATATTTGTTCACGCTTAACCATTATGACCACACCAGTCAATCTGGCTCACCCTAAACTCCCTCACCAACCAGAGGAGGATGGCAAGAGATAGGACAGATGAGCCTGCAGCCTGTACCAGCGATCCTGAACGGATAAGGAGGGAGGAACACAGCAAAGGGTGGGCCAGTCCTGTCTACTAAGGGTGCAAAACAATCCATTCAACAGCCATTTTGTGGACAAGGGATTTCCAAATACTTGAGTGAGGAGTGCAGGTAAAACATGTGGCCACTTAAATTTCCCCATTTTTAGATTAGTTAGAAATTCGCGTTATTTAGTTTTAACTGGCTTTTACGTAATTCAGACTAAGTGCATGGAATTGTGTACTGTATAAATTTTGTTTATAAATTTTGCCTTCAGAGACTAGTTCAGTCTTGGGTCACAGGACCATGTGTTCGACCAGTTTAATTATTTGCCATTGCATTAGACCACGAGTCTGGAGCAACAATATTTTGATTACTATTTTGTATTTCTTTGTTTTTAATTATTAGTTTTTCTTTTTGCCACTGTTAAGATGTCCGACTGAACGTTGTAATTTTTGTGTAATAAAGTAACTAGATTAGGTTAATTATACCTGTTCGTATTTCTACTCCCTTTATTGATTATGTTCGTAATATAAATATTCAAACTCGGAACAGCATTCCAGAGATATTGAAAGGAGTAAGTCTAAATAACTTATGGGTACTAGCGTGTTACTAAGTGACTTGGTATTCATTCTCAGTGCTTCGAAGGTAAAGGTCCTTATCTTTAACTTGACTTCAATACATCTCTGCTCCCCTCCATTGCCATCGTCTCCATTCATAAATTAATATTCCTGTCCAGCACCTCACTGGGGTCCCTGGGACGGTGCTGGAACAGAGCCTTAGAGAGGGATAGCCTTAGAATTAACAAAGCTAAATTAGTCCATCAAATTACTTTTTATTTCACATGTGGAGTGTTCAGGGCTCTGGAAAGAATACAGATTTCTGTTTAAAGTGAAAGTTTGTGAACTACATCACTAAAGTTATTACCAGGGTGTTTGTGCCTTGAGCGTTAGTGCTGCTAAACATCCCCCCCCACCCCCACCAGTTGATCTTTGTAGGGAGATATTCCAGGAACAAGTTCCTACTCAATGAATAAATAAATGAATACATTCTGCCCAAAAATCATTAAACGTAAATTGCAAAATCTTGAATATAATTTTTATAATTCTTAATAGAAACATTTTGTAATTAAAGTTTTAAGCTACTACTGATAAATGGCGATTCATTGACTGAATAGCTACAATTTTGCAATTCAAATATATAGCCTACACATCGTTAATAAAATTTGGTGTGCTTTTATAAAAATACTAAATACAAACATAAATAAATAAATATATATATATATATATATATATATATATATATATATATATATATATATATATATTATTATTATTATTATTATTATTACTAGCCAAGCTACAACCCTAGTTGGGAAAGCAAGATGCTATAAGCCCAAGGGCTCCAATAGGGAAAAATAGCCCAGCGAGGAAAGGAAATAAGGAAATACAGTGATACCTCTACATACCATCTTAATTCGTTCCAGAAACTGCTTCGTATGTTAAAACGATTGTATGTTGGAGCAAATATTCCCATGAGAATACATGGTAATTTATTTAATTCGTTCCTCAGCCTAAAAACCCATAATAAATCCTTAATAAATGGCTACACATAATTACACATTACATTAATACAATACCTGTATAATAAATACATATTACAAACCAAAAAAAAAGAATAATAATAATGAAATAATAAATAAAAAAGGGGTTTTAATGTAACATTTTACCTTAGCGACAGGCCAGCGCAGGTGTAGAAACTGCTAGGCAGTTGGAGACGGAAGATCAGCGAGGAGGTAGGGACGGTGACTTTGTACGATAACGTGTACGATAACTTACACTAACTTACACTACTACGTGAACTTTAACTTAACTTAGCTTATTTTTTTTTCATTTTTATAATTTTATATTTTTTTTCTTTACATTTTTTCTTTTCTTATCTTTAATTTTCATCACTTTCACTCGATTCGGTCTTCCTTTTCATTGCTTCACTTTCTTTCTTTTCATCATGATCACTAGACCGTTTTAAAGATTTTTTAAAGAAACTATCGAGTGAAAGTTGCTTTGTACGGCTTTTGAGGATTTTTCTAAAATGCGTTAAGCAAACATCATCGAACTGCGCAACAACACGGCAAACCTGAAGTTTCTGTGGGTGATGCTTGTCGATGAAATCAACGTGTTGATGATATGCCAACATCTGTTTTATTTCCGCCGTACCTAAGATTTGGCCTACCTCCTCGATCTCCTCCGACTCACTCAACTGCGCTTGGAACTCATCATGGTCTTTATTAATTATATGTGCTTTAAATGCCCTAGGGTTTTTGGAATGGTAAACAAATAACGGCTTTATTTTGCAGTCCCCGCTGGCGTTGGCACAAAGCGCAAGAGTCAACCGATCCTTCATTGGCTTATGTCCAAGCATTTTCTTCTCTTTGGCGGTAATGTAAGTTCGACTAGGCATCTTTTTCCAAAACAGACCGGTTTCATCACAGTTGAACACCTGCTGCTCTACATAACCTTCCTCCGCCACGATTCTTTCACACTTTTTAAAAAAGTCTTTAGCAGCCTTGGTGTCCGAACTCGAAGCTTCTCCATGACAAACAACTGAATGAATCCCAGTCCGTTTCCTAAATTTCTCGAACCAACCTCGAGACGCCTTGAATTCCTCCGTCGTAGGATCGGCTGAGCTCTCCCCCGCGTCACCCCGAGAGCGCGCCGCCTTCAAGTCACTGTAGATAGCGCTGGCCTTCTCACAAATGATTGTTTCCGTGATCGTATCGCCAACAATCTCCTTGTCTTTGATCCATATTAACAAAAGTCGTTCCATCTCTTCAAGGGTAGGGCTACGACGTTTGGAAATAATCGTGATCCCCTTCGAAGGTTTTACTGATTTAATGGCTGCCTTCTGTTTTATGATCATCGAGATCGTAGACATATTCCGGCCATATTGTTTAGCCAGATCGCTAACACGTACACCTCGCTCATGCTTTTCTATTATTTTTTGCTTTAATTCTAATGAAAGCATAGACTTCCTCCTTTTCTCACCACTACTACTACTTCCTGAACCGAAAAGTTTTTTAGGACCCATGATTACGGAACACAGAAAACAACACGTGAAAAAGGAAGATAAAACACACTGTTAAAACTGAGCGAATAGAGGACAACCACACGATGCGCACGAGATGAGAGGACTGATCAAGGTGACGCTCGATTGGCGTCCCTCCGATGTGCTGCCGTCTAGCGGCGTCAACAACAAACGACGCTGGACGCTTTCGAGAAAATTCCACGCGTACGCGTAATGTTTACTTCGTATGTTGGAGCAACACTTCGGGTGTCGAGACAGAAATTTGGTCAAATTTTACTTCGGATGTTGGAAAATTCATATGTTAGGACATTCGTATGTAGAGGTTCCACTGTAAATAAATGATCAGAATAAATTAACAACAAATCATTCTAAAAACAGTAACAACGTCAAAACAGATATGTCCTATATAAACTATTAACAACGTCAAAAACAGATATGTCATATATAAACTATAAAAAGACTTATGTCAGCCTGGTCAACAAAAAAACATTTGCTCCAACTTTGAACTTTTGAAGTTCTACTGATTCAACTACCCAATTAGGAAGATCATTACACAAATTGGTAACAGCTGGAATAAAACTTCTAGAATACTGTGTAGTATTGAGCCTCATGATGGAGAAAGCCTGTCTATTAGAATTAACTGCCTGCCTAGTATTACGAACAGGATAGAACTGTCCAGGGAGATCTGAATGTAAAGGATGGTCAGAGTTATGAAAAATCTTATGCAACATGCATAATGAACTAATTATATATATGTATATATATATATATATATATATATATATATATATATATATATATAGGCTACTATATATATATATATATATGTATATATGTGTGTATATATATATATATATATATATATATATATATATATATATATATATATATATATATATATATATATGTGTGTGTGTGTATACATACATACATACATACATACATACATACATACCTGTACATACATACATACATACATACATATATAACGGATTTTGAGCGAAGCGAAAAATCTATTTTTGGGTGAGATAGCCATGACGTCCTGATGGAAGGTTCCTTCAGTAGCTTCCTAGGGTATATTTAACTACAGTGGATATTCCCAGAGAATTAAACTAAAGGTTATCACAGAATTCTAACTTCTGGTGCGAGTACCCTAAAGGTTTCCCTCTAGGATATCGTATATCAACAGGGGACGCATGTATTAACACGCCACATAGCTATCTGCACCCCATATAGAGTTAACACTTCGATATGGAAAGGTGGCTGAGTAACTGAGGAGCCGTTCCAAAGTTACTCTCATCTGTGGCTACTTTTGGTACTCGAGACGTAAACAAACGGGCGCCATTGCTAAATGATGTCACGTCCGTCCTCATCCTGAGCTCAGCTTCTACCAATCTCCGCGATACAGTAGGTCAGGGAGGGGCCTGAAAGGCTGAACTAGAATAGACGGGAGGGTCCATCAGGACGTCATGGCTATCTCACCCAAAAATAGATTTTTCGCTTCGCTCAAAATCCGTTCTTTGGGCCCAAGCCATGACGTCCTGATGGAAGAATTAATGTATCGTGGATTTTTTCCCCTTTAATCTAAGTGCCAAGGGCTTCGAACAGTATTATAGAACATGTCCTTACCAGAGATTCTATGATGAACTGGCTTCCTGCCCCCCTGGCAGGGAAGTCCTGGTGGACAATAGGAACATGTCGAAGCGATCATTGAAGAACTACTCACCCGGTGGAGAGATCATGCTGGACTCGGAGACAAGACAAAGGTTAATATTCGAGTAGGAATATTATCAAGCATAAGTAAGTATATAACATAATTACTACTCCCCTAGAGGAGAGATCATGCTGGTCTCGGAGACAGGACAAGGGTTAATATTCGAGTAGGAATATTATCAAGGCATAAGTGAGTATATAACATAATTACTTATATTATTCTTTTTGATCATCATTAAAGAGGTAAATGAAACTATAACAATCGTATATTTCTTGATAAGAAATAGGAGCGAAAAGAGACGCACATGGAAATAAAATAGACATTTTATTTTTAGGATTGCAGATCATTATGGAAGTAATTACAATAATGATTATAGAATTTATTTACAATAATAAAGAATAATGTACATAGAAATGAAAGACGGTAATCTTGATTCTGAAAAGAAAAGTTTGCTTTTTAGAAACACAAGTTCCCAGAGGAACGCCAGTCTTTTAAAATTCAAAGAAAACACTCCATGCCCTAGGGCATGTGGCACTCGTGTAAAGTCTATGACATTTCACCTTGGTAAAGAACAGTCTATTAGAAACACTAAGTGTCCATTAAATCACTATGTATCACAATAAGGTCAACACAGGCACCAGTAGAGTTAGAGTCCCAAGTAACTCACTGTTCCTTGCAGAATTAAGCAGCAGGTTTCATAACACTACCTGCAGCTACCACGAAATGATTCACTTTGTGCACTTGTTTTGCGTAGTGCTTGAAGAAAATGCGCGATGATTTCCAGCCTGTAAAGCTCTTGAGGCTTTTGAAATCCATACTCTGGAAGAAGTTCAGAGAAGAAGCGACTTTTCTAGGATCGTGACCTGCGGGTGTACTGTCAGGATCCGCTCTGCGAATGAAGTAGGTGATTTTCGCTCTTAGTTGTTTCAGTGACAGGTCGCTACCCGATGTTTCTCCTTTGAAGAGTTGTCCTCCACCGAAGTCTGAAGTTCTTCGAAGATAGACCTTAAGACTCTCCACTGGGCATAGAGAGACATCTTCCTTCAGGGGGCAGATTCTCCAAGGGCCCCATCTCTTGGTGGGTAGTTCATTCTTGGCGAGAAATGTCGGATCAGGGAAGAGGGTAAGATCTCCTGTCTCGGCGAACAGGATATGACCCTCTTCTCTTGATAATGCCACTATTTCACTGACTCAGGCTTCCGAGGCGAGAGCAAAAAGGAAGATAACTTTTTGAGTCAGGTCTTGTCCAGGCTAGAAGCAAAATGGAGCACCTTGTCCAGGGACCAGGAGATAGGTTTTGGTGGGGGTGCTGGGCGTAGTCTAGCGCATGCCTTTGGCAGTTTATTGAAGATATCGCTGGACAGATCAATCTGGAAGGCGTATAGGAGTGGTCTAGTCAAGGCCGATTTACAAGTGGAAATCATGTTGGCCGCTAAGCCTTGTCCATGAAGGTGAATGAAGAAGGACATGCAAAAATCAATGGTGATTTCCGTTTTGCCTTGACGAAGGAGACCCACTTTTTCCAGGAAGATTCGTACTGCCGTCTGGTAGACTCAGTCTTATACTCCTCGAGGAAGTCTAAGCTTTTCTTCGAGATCCCAAACCTTTTCTTTGCGGCTAAGGAGAGAAAATCATGAGATGAAGGTCCCTGACTTTCAGTGATGAAGCGAAGACAGTCGACTTCTGTACTTGTTGAGAGAGAACTGGGCCTGGTAGGGGGATCAGCGTGGGCTGCAGCTCCAGGACCAGGGGATACCAATTGCTCCGGGGCCACTTGGGAGCCACTAGGGCCGCTGTCCTTTTGAAGGTTCTCAGTTTGGATAGGACTTTCAGCAGAAGGTTGGGAGGAGGGAACAGGTATATCCTGGACCATCTGTTCCAATCCAGGGACATGGCATCCACTGCTTCTGCCTTGGGGTCCTCGTACGGGGCCACATATCGAGGAAGTTGATTGTTGTCGCTCGTCGTGAAGAGATCGATCTGAAGTTCCGGGACTTGGTGAGATATGAAGGAGAATGATCTTGCGTCTAGAGACCATTCCGACTCTATTGGGCTTGTCCTCGATAGAGCGTCCGCCGTCACGTTGCGGAATCCTTGTAGGTGAACTGCAGACAGGTGCCATTTCTTCCTTTCTGCCAAACGAAAGATTGGGAGAAGCACCTGATTTATTTGGGGCGATCTCGAGCCCTGACGATTAAGACATCTGACTACCACCGAGTTGTCCAGAGTCAGACGGATGTGGATAGAGGGAGGCGGGGAGAGTTTCTTCAGAGAGAGAAGAACCGCCATGGCCTCCAAGATGTTGATGTGAAAAGTCTTGAATAGGGGAGACCATGTTCCTTGAACCTGCTGCTGGTGGGAGTGACCTCCTCAACCCTCCAGTGAAGCGTCTGTGTGGATGTTGATCGATGGAGGCGGGTGTTGAAGAGGGATGGACCTTTTCAGGGCCTTTGCTTCTGACCACGGCTTTAAAAGTAAGCGAAGTCTGTTCGGAAGCCGTCTCTTCGAGCGATGGATGCGAAACGTCTCCAGACTCCCACGGCATCCTTTAGCTGTGCGCGAAGCACTGGGTTTGTCACAGAGGCGAACTGTAGAGAGCCGAGAACTTGTTCCTGTTGTCGTCTTGAGATCCGTTTGGATTTTAGAAGCCTTCTGACAGACCCTGCTATTTCCTTCCTTTTCTTCTGTGGAATGGAAAGGCGGTGTGACTGAAGGTTCCAATGGATTCCCAACCATTGGAACTTCTGAGCTGGAGAGAGGCAAGATTTTTCTGCGTTTATCTTGAAGCCCAGATGCTCTAGAAACTGGGTGACTTTGTTGCAGGCTCTCAGACAATCTTCGGGCGATGTCGACCAGACTAGCCAGTCGTCTAGGTAGGCCATCACTTGGACGACCTGAAGACGTAGCTGTTGGACGATTGCGTCTGCCAGCTTGGTGAAGATCCGTGGAGCCACGTTGAGCCCTAAGGGCATGGCCCTGAAGGCGTAACTTTTCCTTTGGAGTCGAAATCCTAGGTAGTAGGAAGCGTAGTGATTCATTGGAATGTGCCAGTAGGCATCCGCCAGGTCTATGGAGACCGTGTAGGCCTTGTGAGGCAGAAGGGTCCTTATTTGTTGCAGAGTCAGCATCTTGAATTTGTTGTTCGCAATGAACTTGTTGAGGGGGGACAAGTCTAGAATGACTCTGAGTTTGTCTGAGTCTTTCTTGGGAACACAAAAGAGTCTCCCTTGGAACCTGGTTGACTTTACCCTCCTGATCACCTTCTTGTTCAAGAGTTCCAGGACATATTCTTCCAGGAGGGGGGTTGACTGTTGGAAGAATTGCTGGAAGGATGGGGGTGGTTGAATCCAGCTCCAGCCCAGTCCTTTCTTGACGATGCTGTGTGCCCAAGGATCGAAGGTCCAACGATCCTGGAATTGGCGGAGTCTTCCTCCCACCGGAAGCACTTCATTGCTTCTGGTGTCCCGAGGGTTTGCCACCTCGGCTGCTGGCTCCCCTTCCTCCTCTGCCTCTGGAGGGACGGCGAGAAGAATCTCTGTCAGAGCCTCTGCCTGAGCCCCTACCTTTGGGACGAAAGGTAGTCGAGTGTTGCTCATAGGCAGGGGTAAAGACCGGTGACTGCGACACCACCGGCTGGGGGACCAATTGAAAGGTCTGTTGTGGCTGCGTAGCCACTTGGGGAGTAGCGGGACCCGGAAACTGTCGTCTTGGTTGACGTTGCTGGGGTCTGGGTTTTGAGGATTTCCTCTTAGGCTGAGGGCCGTCATCCTGAGAGGACTTCCTCTTTCGGGACATGCCCCACTTATGGAGAAGGTTTCTGTTCTCCGTAGCAGCTTTGTCCACTATCTCTTTCACCAAGGTAGACGGGAAGAGATGCTTGCCCCAGATATTGGAGGAAATCAGTCTCCGGGGTTCGTGTTTCACCGTTGCACTGGCGAATACGAATTCCCTACAGGCTCTACGAGCCCTAGCGAAACTGTATAGATCCCTGGTCATGGTCGCCAGGTGCGACTTAGCAAGGACCATGTAAAAGTCCAGGACTCTGGTGTCCCCGGCCATGAGTTCCAGCTGTACCTGATGGGACAGCGAAGCGGCGAGTCTCTCCTTCGTATCCTGTTCGCTACGAAGGAGATGATTGTTCAGCCGTGGGAGGTCCTCGTTGAATTGACGACCGGCCACATCAGGTTCTAGCTTTCCTACCGTGAAGGTCAACTGGACGTCTTTCCAGTACCTATCATCGGGGGGAAGAGTAAGGGAGAAGGGTCTGCACTCCTCCAGTGCAGGGCAAGGCTTCCCTTCCTCCACAGCCTTCATGACCGCTTGGAAGGCCTTTTCAATGAAGGGGAAGGTCGCAGTAGCTGGAGCAACGAAGGTTGGATGCTTCTTGCTCAGCGCTGGCATCTTGAAGTTTGTGAAACCCCGGCTCTTCACTGCCTGAGCTAGCATAGCTTGGGCCTTCGCGAGATCGAACACTATCACTTCCTTCGGTTCGGTCTCTTCTTTTGAGGCTGGTTCGGACCTGAGCCGGACGTAACAGTCCGGATAAGCCTCGAAGTTCGGGAAGAACTCCACTTCTTCCAACAGAATAGAGCCAACCCTTTCACTAATGTAGATCTTGCCAGTAGTGATTGGCATATGCTCGCCGTATCTCCAAGGGTTAGCTTCCGAGCAGGTGGGGAGGTCCTTAACCGAAATCTTCTTCGGTTGTTTGAAGCCGACAAGAGTCGTCCGGAATTGTTCCTGGGTCTCGCGCAGCTTCTTGTCCATGAGGGCTTCAAGCATTCTAAAGACCTCTTGAGTGGCCGATGGAAGAGGGTCCGGGGTGGCAGAAGTCGAAGGAACAGGTTCCTCGGACGGTGCTGGAGTTGCTGGGGGAGCAGGAGCGAACTCGTTCTCCGAGTCAGGGTATTCCACCTGATCTTCCTCATAGTCGAGTTCCTCGCCCATGAGGTTCTTCTCCGTCTCTTCGGACACCTCCGACATACGTTCCACGTTGTCGGAATCAAGATGGCACTCACGCATGGACTGTGTCATGACGATGTCTGGTTCGACCACAATTTGGACGGTGGGAATTTGTTCTCGAGGGACCACCGAGTCCTTGGATGCTTTTGGAAAAAACAAAGCCCTCAAGTCTTCATTGGGAAGATACGGTCCAGTGACGTTCTTTTGGTCCCAACGCACCCATTTGCATAGCTTCTCTCTAGCGATGTCCCTTACCTCCGTGGTAGGAGGATCGTTGAACGCCTCATCAAGAAGACTCTTGCAGACTGAACAGTTCTGCGGGTCCCAAATTTAAGGTCGCCTTTCTTGGCGGCGCAGGGGCCGTGGGTCCGGCACGCCTTGTGCCCGTAGAAGTCCGGGCGCTTCACTCCACAGAAGTTGCTTTCGCACTTCATATAATCCTCCTGTAAAAGAAAGAGATCATGAGTACATGGAAGGCATAAGAATGACTTACATTACTCTAGAATTAAGAATAACTTAATCTATAATAGCATATTAATGTTCAAGATTGATGAGCGGGAAAGGAAGTAGATAGACACATACTTGTGAATCCCGCCCAGCCGGTTACCGTAACCTTATCCGTAGACAATTCCTTTGGACCCGAGGGTCTCAAATGAGGGAAATCCGTATGGATGAGCCAAGCTAGGCTTTTAAAAAGGAATTGTCCACAGAGTGTACAAGGATCTGAGACCACTCAGAGCGGTGGGGGAGAGGGGAAAATAGGATAAACTCCTTAGTAAATGTAGGTCCCGGCAATCGACTGCACTGAGATACACAGAATATGCTAGAAATGTTGTAATGTGCAATCAAACAGCATAGCCACTATTTTAGTTGGTATAACAATACATATATGGAGGTGGCCAGGCTATCTGGCTGCATCACATTGACTGCCGAGCCAGGGAAGGGGTACATGTCCCTTAGCGTCTCATGAGGGGGGGCGCCGGCAGACCGACGGCAGGCCGGAGGCCGGTCCTACAGGGTGGAAAACATCAAGGCAGACACACTGAGAAACCGAGATGGACAATACCACAGTGGCGACCGCCGGTACAGCGGCGGATCGCCGGCAGAGGTGGCGGGCTCCGGCAGCCGGAGGCTGACGGCATGGTGAACCTTATTACAATTCATAAGATATATATAAATAAGGGTGGATACCTAGATTGCCGGCAATCAATGCCGGCATGTGGGCAGCAGACTCCGAAAGTCGGCCGGTTGTCGCTAGGTAAATATAAGGGGTGGGACGTCGGCGTTATGTCGACGGAAGGCGGCAGCCTCCGGCACACGGTAGGCTGACGTCTTAGAGGGGGAAATTATCATATGAATAAAGGTCACCTGAGGTAGTGGCGGTTATCGCCGGCAGTAGAGACGGCAAGGGACCGGCACCAAGATAGAGAGAGAAAAAGGTAAGGAGGGATGGGGGGTAATATCCTATACCCCTACGGCATCCCCCCCGGAGAGAGTGCACTCATGATAGGAGTAGATACTCCTAACATCCGGCGGCAGTGGGCCGGCAGACGGCCGGGAGCCTGAGGTAACCCAAGGGAGGGATAGAGAGCACTCAAAGAGGGGGAATACAGTACCCCGCAGGCAACCACCCTTATAGAACGCTATGAAGGGTATGTGTACCAGACCGGCCAGCTCAGCAGGAGAACAAGGCTAGCCCTACCACTCCACCCAAGGGAGGAGTTGTAGGACCGAGGACAGGGGTGTGTAGGCAGGCCTACACCAAAGGGATAGAGTGGGGAGGGAGAAGTAGGGGTCTTTCTAAATGGGTAGACTCTGTATGAGAGCGGCCACCAAGGCAAGGGAGAACGCTCCCTAACCTAGGATAGGTAGACCAGATCAAGTACAGTACTAATGTATTGTCCCAAACTATAATAAGACAGAGTCTGCCCCCAGAGCCTAACCTAGAGTAGAAGGACCAACTCCTAGGCTAGGAAAGTCTGAAAGACACATCGCTAGTTGCAGGGAGGAAGGGTAACCCAACCAAGAGCAACTGGGGAAGGGCAGAGCCCTTCCTAATGTCTCAGGCGCAACCCTAAGGGGGGTTCATTCCCTTAGGGTAGGCAGAGAAGCGATAAATATGATATTTTCCTTATAAAATAAATTTTTGAATATACTTACCCGGTGAATATATAAATAGCTGACGTCTCCGACGGCCCGACAGATTCCAAAAACTCGCGAGCGATCGCCATGAAGGTTGCGGGTGTGCCCACCAGCGCCGACTATCGGCCAGATATCGCATATACTTCTCAACCACTCCAGTTCTTCTCAGTCCGCTGGGCCTCCATCGGGGAGGAAGGGAGGGCCTTTAATATTATATATTCACCGGGTAAGTATATTCAAAAATTTATTTTATAAGGAAAATATCATTTTTAAATATTAAACTTAGCCGGTGAATATATAAATAGCTGATTCACACCCATGGTGGTGGGTAGAGACCAGTATTAATACAATAAAGGCGTATATGCTCAAGAGTTTTTTGACAAACATTTCATAAAAAACCAACTTAAGTATAGGTACCTGGTAAGGAAGCTGACTCTGATGATTACTCTGCCTCATTAGTCCGCTTTCCTCACGAAGCCCAGCCATCCTCTCAGGATGCTGAAAGCCTCCCAGGAGCTGTTATATCCAGGGCGAACACCCCTATAACAGGACCTCATCAATACCCTTAATCTGGGCGCTCTCAAGAAACAACATTTGACCACCCGCCAAATCAAAAAGATTGCGAAAGACTTCCTAGTCTTCCGTACAACCCAAGACAAGATTAAAAAACATTTCAAGAGAAGATTAAAAGGATATTGGGATTAAGGGAATGTAGTGGTAGAACCCTCACCCACTACTGCACTCGCTGCAACGAATGGACCCGGTGTGTAGCAGTCCTCATAAAGAGTCTGGACGTCTTTTAAGTAAAATGAAGCGAACACTGACTTGCTCCTCCAATAATACGTCCATAATACTTCGAAGAGATCTGTTTTGCTTAAAAGCCACCGAAGTAGCTATTGCTCTCACTTCGTGAGTCTTGACCTTAAGTAAACAACGATCTTTCTCATTTAAAGGAGAATGTGCCTCCCGGATTAAAAGTCTAATAAAGTACGATAACGCATTTTTAGACATGGGCAATGAGGGCTTCTTAACAGAGCACCATAAGGCCTCAGAACCACCTCGTATTGGTTTAGTTCTAGCCAAGTAAAACTTAAGAGCTCTAATGGGGCACAGCACTCTTTCAACTTCATTACCTACGATTTCTGACAGACTAGGTATTTCAAAAGATTTAGGCCAAGGACGAGACGAAAGTTCGTTCTTGGCCAAAAAACCAAGTTGAAGAGAACATATAGCTTTATTCGTCGAGAAGCCGATGTTCTTACTAAAAGCATGGATCTCACTGACCCTTTTAGCCGAAGCCAAGCTCACCAAAAAAAGTGTCTTGAGGGTAAGATCCTTCAGGGAGGCTGAATTTAACGGCTCAAACCTGTCTGACATTAGGAACTGTAGGACCACGTCCAAGTTCCAAGCAGGAGTTGACATAAGACGCTCCTTAGAGGTCTCGAAAGACTTAAGGAGGTCTTGGAGATCTTTGTTATTTGAAAGATCCAAGCCTCTATGTCTGAAAACAGACGCCAACATGCTTCTTTAGCCTTTAATGATGGGAGCAGAGAGGGAGCGAACATTTCTCAGATGCAGGAGAAAATCCGCAATCTGCGCTACAGAGGTACTGGATGAGGAAATAGAGGACGACTTGCACCACTCTCTAAATACCTCCCACTTCGACTGGTAGACCTTGATAGTAGATGATCTCCTAGCCCACGCGATCGCTATGGCTGCCTCCTTCGAAAATCCTCGAGCTCTTGAGAGTCTTTCGATAGTCTGAAGGCAGTCAGACGAAGCGCGGAGAGGCTTTGATGAAGTCTCCTTACGTGAGGCTGCCGTAAGAGATCCATCCGTAAAGGCAGACTCCTTGGGACGTCTACCAGCCATAGAAGTACCTCTGTGAACCACTCTCTCGCGGGCCAGAGGGGAGCAACCAACGTCAACCTTGTCCCTTCGTGAGAGGCGAACTTCTGCAACACCTTGTTGAAGATCTTGAACGGTGGAAATGCGTAAGCGTCCAGGTGAGACCAGTCCAACAGAAAGGCATCTATGTGGGCCGCCTCTGGATCTGGGACTGGAGAGCAGTAAGTTGGGAGCCTTTTGGTCAGCGAGGTCGCAAAGAGGTCTATGGTGGGCTGACCCCAAGTCATCCAAAGACTTGCACACATCCTTGTGGAGGGTCCACTCTGTAGGGATCACCTGACCTCTCCGACTGAGACAGTCCGCCAAGACGTTCAATTTCCCTTGGACGAACCTCGTCAACAGTGAGATGCCTCGATCTTTTGACCAGATGAGGAGGTCCCTTGCGATGACGAAAAGAGCGTGGGAGTGAGTGCCTCCTTGCTTGGAGATGTACGCCAAGGCCGTGGTATTGTCCGCATTCACTTCTACCACCTTGTTTCGAAGTAGACTCTCGAAACTCGTCAGTGCTAAATGAACAGCCAACAGCTCCTTGCAGTTGATGTGAAGGCTCCTCTGGTCTGCCGTCCAAAGACTCGAACATTCCAGACTGTCCAGAGTCGCTCCCCAACCCAAATCCGACGTGTCTGAAAATAACACATGGTTTGGGTTCTTGACTGCCAGGGACAGACCTTCTCGAAGACGTATATTGCTGTCTTACCAGCTCAGGCAAGTCTTGACTGGCTCGGAGATCGGGATCGAGACCGCCTCCAAAGTTTTGTCCTTGTTCCAATGGGAGTCTAAATGGAACTGGAGAGGGCGAAGGTGAAGTCTCCCTAGAGAGATAAACTGTTCCAGGGATGACAGCGTCCCTAGGAGGCTCATCCAACTTCTCACAGAGCAATGGTCTTTCTCTAGCATGAGACGGACTTTGAGCAAAGCTTGCTCTATCCTGTTGGCAGACGGAAAAGCCCAAAAAGCTAGACTCTGTATCTCCATCCCCAAATAGAGAATCGTTTGGGAGGGAGTCAGCTGAGACTTCTCTATGTTCACCAATAGGCCCAACTCCTTTGCAAGATCCAACGTCCATTGAAGGTCCTGCAGACAGCGATGACGGGACGACGCTCTGAGCAACCAGTCGTCCAGGTACAGGGAGGCTCGAATCCCCGACATATGTAGGAATTTTGCTACATTTCTCATGAGCCTCGTAAAAACAAGAGGAGCAGGGCTGAGGCCGAAGCACAGTGCTCGGAATTGGTACACCACATTCCTGTATACAAACCTCAGATACGGCTGAGAATCTGGGTGTATAGGAATGTGGAAGTACGCATCCTGCAAGTCGAGAGAGACCATCCAGTCTCCCTCTCTGACTGCTGCCAGAACGGATTTGGTGGTCTCCATCGTAAACTTTGTTTTGACAACAAACACGTTGAGAGCACTGACATCCAGCACCGGCCTCCAACCTCCTGTATGCTTTGGAACTAGGAAGAGACGGTTGTAAAACCCCGGTGATTGAAGGTCCGAGACTTTCACCACCGCCCCCTTCTCTAGCAACTGAGACACCTGCAGATGTAATGCCTGTCTCTTTGACTCCTCTCGATACCTGGGAGAGAGGTCTATAGGGACTTTTACTAGAGGAGGCCTCCGTACAAAAGGTATTTTGTACCCCTCCTTTAGCAACAAAACAGACTCCCGGTCTGCACCCCTCTTCTCCCAGGCCTGCTAGAAGTTGGTTAATCTGGCCCCTACCGCTGTCTGAGGACGTGGGCAGTCAGACTCTGCCACGGGAGGACTTAGATCCTCTCCTCTTACCTCTCTTACTATCGGCACGAGAGCCTCCCTTACTGGGAGCTCTGCCACGAAAGGGCGGGATAAATCTCGTCGCTGGAGTATCGAACTTAGGTCTAACGATATAAGAGGACGAAGGAGCAGCCTTACGCGCAGACGTGGCCATCAAGTCATGGGTATCCTTCTGCACTAGAGATGCTGCGATATCCTTAATCAACTGCTGTGGGAACAGGGCAGAAGACAACGGCGCAAAGAGTAGCTCTGACCTTTGACAGGGAGTTACTCCTGCAGACAGGTACGAACAAAGAGTCTCCCTCTTCTTAAGGACTCCTGCCGTAAAAGTAGCAGCGAGTTCATTAGAGCCATCAAGGATAGCTTTGTCCATGCAGGACATAATTTGCACAGAGACATCACGGTCAGCCAAAGAGATCTTCCTGCTCAAGGCTCCCAGCAACCAATCCAAGAAGTTGAAAACTTCAAAGGCCCGATAAACTCCTTTGAGGAGATGATCTAGGTCTGAAGAGGACCAGCAAACTTTCGAGCGTCTCATGGCCAGACGACGCGGAGAGTCTACGAGGCTTGAGAAGTCTCCCTGGGCAGAGGCAGGTACTCCCAAGCCGAGAACTTCTCCCGTGTCATACCAGACGCTCGCTCGAGAAGCCAGTTTAAAAGGGGGGAAAGCAAAAGCTGACTTCCCCAAACTCCTCCTGGTCATCAACCAGTCGCCTAGTAAACGCAAAGCTCTCTTAGAAGAGCGAGAGAACACTAGCTTAGTGAACGACGGCGTCAAAGCAGCTAGGCCCAGCGTGAACTCTGATGGGGGCGAACGAGGAGCAGCAGTCACAAAATGGTCAGGAAAAAGTTCCTTAAAAATAAGCATGATCTTTTTAAAATCAAGAGAGGGCTGAGCAACTTTAGGCTCCTCTCCATCTGAAAAAGTCCCCAAAGGCATATCAGTTGGAAGGGGATCAACGACTTCCTCATCCGACGGAACTTCGTCCGACAACTGCCGAGTCTCGTGATACGGAGAGACATGCCGAGGAGGCAACGCTTGACAGGCTATGTCAACAAGCGACGGAGCAGCAGCAACAGCTGAGGAAACGACGTCACGCCGCGGCTGTAAAGACTGAAAGTCTTGTGACTGACAAACAACAACAGCCTGAGTTGATTGTCGTTCGACATCACGTCGAGACTACATTGACTGCAGGGTCTGAGCAGGAAAAACAACTTCCGACTGCGGCGACAGACGCTCAACGTCACGTCGAGGCAACGGAGTCGGTCGGCGAACGTCAGTGCGGGGCTGCGGTGGCAGCTGCTGAACGTCAGTCCGAGACTGCGGCAAAGGGGGTTCCACGTCACGTGACTGACGTGAATGACGAGGAACACGACCAGCATCGCGTTTCAAAGCACTAGAAACGTTAGCACTAACATCATACGGACGAGAAAACACTCGTTTAGGCGGCTGAAGGCCAGAGTCACGCTCATCGCACTGGCGAACCGCAAGGAAAGGATCATCGTGAACCTGTTCATGCTCATAATCTTCCATAAGGGAGGAAAGCTTAGACTGCATGTCCCGCAGGACAACCCACTTCGGGTCAACGGGAGACGGAACGGGCCGTGATGTCGGTAATGTCTGCGCAGGCAAAACATTGCCTCTACCGAGACCCTCGGACTCCGTGTTACGTTTTTGCTTAACAGGCGAACAGTCATCCGATGACTGCAAGTGGTCAGAGCTGCCCCAATGGCTACAGCCAGGACGCTGGACCTGTCCTGAAGGGACTGACTTGCGCTTTAAGGGCCTAGAAACCTTGCGCCAAGGTTTCTTATGCGACAAGTCGTTGGAGGACGAGGAGAACTTAGTCTCACCCGTCTTATGGTAAGGACGTTCTTGATGAGAAACGTCTGATACCAAAGAGGGAACGTCTGTACGTCGGTTTACACCTCTCGCCCCCTTAAGTCCTACAACATTACTTCTCCCTGGTGCAGGGGAGCCTGAAAGAGGTCTAGGACTAGGGGAGCGACAAGCACGAACAGACGAACCCTCGGTCGCAACACTAAACACATTTTGCGCACTTTTCACTTTACCACTTAGATTTTCTGCTTTACCACTTTGACACTTCAACAACTTAACATCGGACACAAGTTGGTTCCTGTCCGAGGCTAAGGATTCAACCTTTTCGCCTAATGCTTGAATCGCTAAAAACATATCGCGCATTGAAGGTTCATGAGTGCTAGCAGGGGGTTCAGGAACAACCACTACAGGGGAAGGATTAGGTTCAGGGGCATGGGAGGAGGAAAGTTCCAAAGATCTAGATGAGCTTCTCCTTACCCTTTCTCTTTCGAGCTTACGAGTATACTTTTCATACTCTAGCCACTCGAATTCCGACAAGACCACGCACTCCTCACACCGATCTCCTAATTGGCAGGATTTACCCCGGCAATTAGAACAAACAGTATGAGGGTCGATAGAGGCCTTGGGAAGACGTTTGTTACAATCTCTCGCACACTTGCGATATACAGGAGAAGGGTCAGCCATTATGAACAACCAGAGAAAATCCAAATTAAAACCAAGTTCATCAACAAGAAACACAAGCCAAAAAAGGGTTTCAAGAGTTTTATTGAAGAAACACACCAACACTGCGAAAGCCAATAAAACAACCAAAACAAAATACTTCACCAATTCGGTAGAAAACTCGAGGTCTAAAGCGAGCGGAACCAATGTTGTCGGTGACACCGACAGAGAAGAACTTGAGTGGTTGAGAAGTATATGCGGTATCTGGCCGATAGTCGGCGCTGGTGGGCACACCCGCAACCTTCATGGCGATCGCTCGCGAGTTTTTGGAATCTGTCGGGCCGTCGGAGACGTCAGCTATTTAAATATTCACCGGCTAAGTTTAATATTTAAAAACTCTGGGTGTAGACAAGATCTCCCTATAGAGAAGGGAAGGCAAGTCTACCCAGAGGGAATTACCCGCAGGCAAGGGGAATAGGGAGCATACAAGGGTTCCTACATTAGGTTAGGAGGGGGTTAGTACACAACCAACTCAGTCCCTTGTATGGTCCCCGAAGGCGAAAACACTTACATCACAGTAACTAGTATGTTTAATAATGCCAAAATCTTCATAACTTAACTTAGGAACACTAATATATATCATGCATGAAAAAGAGCACTAGGCTGTCAAGCCTAGAGACTAAGCTAGCGATCTAGTATGGGGTCGAACAGCGACCGTGGTCTGATGAGCGCTAAAACACGATATAATGATTTCCTAGCTATGAAGACTAAATAACTAATAATATTAATTAGTTAAAGGACCGGAGAAGGCTGTTCTGGCTAACTAAATAAGGCATGCAACGTGAACAGCGACGCCGTCATGGCGCGTCCGGTATCGGCACAGCTCCGCCACAAAACACGATATTTTAAGAAAATTAGAAGTTACTTTACGGCCAGAGCTTATTTAAACAATACTAGGACCTGGTACTCAACTTTCCAGAAGAAGGCGAGGCTGAAGGCTGCGACATTACGGCGATGTAAGCAGATAAAAGAGTCACTTTGGAAAAATCCGACTTAGCGTAGAAGCTACAGGCGAAAGGATGAGGACGGACGTGACGTCATTTAGCAATGGCGCCCGTTTATTTACGTCTCGAGTACCAAAAGTAGCCACGGATGAGAGTAACTTTGGAACGGCTCTTCACTTACTCAGCCACCTTTCCATATCGAAGTGTTAACTCTATATGGGGTACAGATAACTATGTGGCGTGTTAATACATGCGTCCCCTGTTGATATACGATATCCTAGAGGGACACCTTTAGGGTACTCGCACCAGAAGTTAGAATTCTGTGATAACCTTTAGTCTAATTCTCTGGGAATATCCACTGTAGTTAAATATACCCTAGGAAGCTACTGAAGGAACCTTCCATCAGGACGTCATCGCTTGAGCCCAAATATATATATATATATATATATATATATATATATATATATATATATATATATATATTTACAACACCACGCTCTCCATTTACTCCAAAATAATGCAATCCTGCGGTTTTCATATTCTTGCACAGTAATTAGGTGGTTATTTAAATTCTGGGAAAGCAATAATTAGCAAGATATGTTGAGGAAGGGGGAAGGGGTTATAAAAAGAAAATAACTCAGTTTCCTCACTAAACGACTCGGAACTGACATGTCAACACAGTCAACCAAACAGAATTCGTGATGCCAGCGTACATAAACAGAAGTCCGTGATGTCAGCGTACATTTGATATACTGTATATTCAAAATATGCTTAGTTAAAAATGGATTAATTACTCAAAAGTGTCCATAAAATATGCAATTTACAAATAGTGACACTTTTGAGTAATCACTCAATTTTTGATTAAGTATATTTTGAATATACAGTATATCAAATGTACGCTGACATCACGAACTTCTGTTTACGTACGCTGGTATCACGAATCCTGTTTCGTTGACATGTCAGTTCCAAGTCGTTTGGTGAGGAAACCGAGCTATTTTCTTTTTATAACCCCTTCCCCCTTCCTCAACATATCTTGCTAATTATTGCTTTCCCAGATTTTAAATAACCACCTAATTACTGTGTAAGAAGATGAAAACTGCAGGATTGCATTATTTTGGAGTAAATGGAGAGCATGGTGTTGTAAAATATTACCAAATATATATATACTGTATATATATATATATATATATATATATATATATATATATATATATATATATATATATATATATATATATATATATATATATAACGGATTTTGAGCGAAGCGAAAAATCTATTTTTGGGTGAGATAGCCATGGCGTCCTGATGGAAGGTTCCTTTTTGGTAGCTTCCTTGGGTAAATAACTACTGTACTAAGATATTCCCAGAGAATTTAACCACAGGTTATCACAGAATTCTAACTTCTGGAGCGAGTATCCTAAAGGTTTCCCTTATAAGACATCGTATATCAACAGGGGACGCATGTATTAACGCGCCACATAGCTATCTACACGCCGAACAGAGTTAACACTTCGGTGTGTAAGGGCGGAGAATAGCTGGGACCCGTTCCACAGCTAATCTCGTCCGTGGCTACTTTTGGTACTCGAGACGTAAACAAACGGGCGCCATTGCTAAATGACGTCACGTCCGTCCTCATCCTGAAGCCAGTTGCTTGCCGATCACCATGATACAGCAGAGCAGGGTGGGACCTAAAAAACTGGACAAAGTAGCAGGGAGGGTCCATCAGGACGCCATGGCTATCTCACCCAAAAATAGATTTTTCGCTTCGCTCAAAATCCGTTTTTTGGGCTCAAGCCATGGCGTCCTGATGGAAGAATACCAGAGAATCAATGTATCGTGGTAGATTTTCCCCTATTAGGTAAGTGCCAAGGGCTTTGAACAATGTAGCATAGTAATCTTAATAAAAGAACCGTAGGGAAGAATCTTCCTGCCCCCCTTGGCAGTGAAGTTCCCACGGGCCATGCCGAGATCAAAGTGGTTATCGAAGGGCTATTCACCTTGCTAGAAGAACCTGAAGAACTTGGAGACGAGACTGAATGGTTGGCATTCGTATCGGAACATTCTCGAAGGCAGACAAGTGGTGGTTGGACACTGTGTGTCGAGAAGGAGAGTTTCGTCTCTAGGGTATGAAGAGTAAGTATTCGTATTGGAATATTACATTGCGAAGGTGAATATATAATAAGGGTTAGGATCTTAGTATCTCCATGAACCATAGGGAAGGGATAATAAAACTATGACAGGCATGTATTTCATAGTATAAGTAGGAGCGGATTGAGACGCACAAGTAATAAAATAAGAATTTTATTTCACAATTGCAGAAAATAAATGAATTGCAGTAATAAGTAAATTTAATTTACAGTAAATTATAATGTACATAGTAATAAAGACTTGCTCTTGAATCTGAAAGGGAATTTCAAATTTATTAGTAGGCACTCGTTCTCGAGGAACGTCAGTCTTTAATTAAAACACATCATGCTCTAGGCATGCGGCACTTGTGTGACGACTATGACATTTCACCTGGGATAAGAACAGTTATAAGAAAGCACTAAGTGTTTTCGACATCACTACGTATCGCTCGAGGGTCAACATAGGCACCCGAAGAGTTAGAGTCCCAAATAACTCGCTGTTCTATGCAGAGTTAGGTGCAGGTTTCATAACACTACCTGCGGCTACCACAAAATGTTTGACTTCGTGCACTTGTTTCGCATAATGTTTGAAGAAAACATGCGAGGACTTCCAGCCTGTGAAGCTTTTGAGGCTTTCGAAGTCCATACTCTGAAAGAAATTCAGAGACGATGCAACTTTTCTAGGATCGTGACCGGCGGGTGTACTGTCAGGATCCGCTCTGCGAATGAAGTAAGTGATTTTCGCTCTTAGTTGTTTCAGTGACAGGTCGCTGCCCGATGTTTCTCCTTTGAAGAGTTGGCCTCCACCAAAGTTCGAAGTTCTGCGAAGATAGACCTTGAGGCTCTCTACTGGGCATAGAGAGGCATCTTCCTTCAGGGGGCATATTCTCCAGGGGCCCCATCTTTTGGTGGGTAATTCGTTTTTGGCGAGAAACGTCGGATCCGGGGAGAGGGTAATGTCTCCTGAATCAGTAAACAGGATGTGACCCTCTTCTCTTGACAATGCCACTATTTCGCTGACTCGGGCTCCTGAAGCGAAATATAACTTTCTGAGTCAGATCCTTGAGAGGGCATGAATCATTATCCAAGTTGGAGGCGAAATGGAGCACCTTGTCCAATGACCAGGAGATCGGTTTCGGTGGGGGTGCTGGGCGTAGACGAGAGCATGCTTTCGGCAGTTTAATGAAGATGTCGCTGGACAGATCAATTTGGAAGGCATACAACAGTGGTCTAGTCAAGGCCGATTTGCAAGTCGAAATCGTATTGGCTGCTAATCCCTGTCCATGAAGGTGAATGAAGAAGGACATGCAGAAATCAATGGTGATTTCCTTAGGATTTTTTGCCTTGACGAAAGAGACCCATTTTCTCCAAGATGATTCGTATTGCCGTCTTGTGGATTCGGTCTTGTATTCCTCGAGGAAGTCTAGACTTTTCTTCGAGATCCCAAACCTCTTCTTTGCGGCTAAGGAGAGAAAATCATGAGATGAAGGTCCTTGATTTTCGATGATGAAGCGAAGACAGTCGACTTCTGTACTTGTTGGGAGAGAACTGGGCCCGGGAGAGGGATCAGCTTGGGCTGCAGCTCCAGGACCAGGGGGTACCAGTTGCTCCGGGGCCACTTGGGAGCCACTAGGGCTGCTGTCCCTTTGAAGGTTCTCAGCTTGGAGAGGACTTTCAGCAGAAGGTTGGTGGGAGGGAACAGGTAGATCTTGGACCATCTGTTCCAGTCCAGTGACATGGCATCCACTGCTTCTGCCTTGGGGTCCTCGTACGGGGCCACATACCGAGGAAGTTGATTGTTGTCGCTCGTTGCGCAGAGATCGATCTGAAGTTCTGGGACTTGGTGAGAGATGAAGGAGAATGATCTTGCGTCTAGAGACCATTCCGACTCTATCGGGCTTGTCCGAGATAGAGCGTCCGCTGTCACGTTGCGGAATCCTTGTAGGTGAACTGCAGACAGGTGCCATTTCTTCTTCTCTGCCAGACGGAAGATTGTCAGAAGCACCTGATTTATCTGGGGCGATCTTGAGACATCAAACTACCACCGAGTTGTCTAGGGTTAGACGAATATGGATCGAGGGAGGCGGGGAGAGTATCTTCAGAGTTAGAAGGACCGCCATGGCCTCCAAGATGTTGATGTGAAACGTCTTGAACAGGGGAGACCATGTGCCTTGAGCCTGTTTTTGGTGGGAGTGACCTCCCCAACCCTCCAGCGAAGCGTCCGTGTGGATGTTGAGTGATGGAGGTGGGTGTTGAAGAGGAATGGACCTTTTCAGGGCCTTTGCTTCCGACCACGGCTTGAGGAGAAGTCGAAGTCTGTTTGGGAGCCGTCTCTTGAGGTCTCTTCGAGCGATGGATGCAGAACGTCTCCAGACTCCCGCGGCATCCTTTAGCTGTGCACGAAGCACCGGGTTTGTTACTGAGGCGAACTGTAGAGAGCCTAGAACTCGTTCCTGCTGGCGTCTTGAGATCCGCTTGGATTTCAGTAGTCGCTTGACAGACCCTGCTATTTCCTTCCTTTTCTTCTGGGGGATGGAAAGGCGGTGTGACTGAAGGTTCCATTGGATTCCTAACCATTGGAACTTCTGAGCTGGAGAGAGGCGAGATTTCTTCACGTTTATCTTGAATCCCAGGTGTTCTAGGTACTGGGTGACTTTGCTGCAGGATTTTAAACAATCCTCGGGCGATGGAGCCCAGACTAGCCAATCGTCGAGGTAGGCCATCACCTGGACGTCTCGGAGGCGGAGCTGTTGTACTATGGCGTCCGCCAGCTTTGTGAAGATCCGAGGGGCCACATTGAGGCCGAAGGGCATGGCCCTGAAGGCGTAGCTTTTCCTTTGGAGTCGAAATCCTAGGTAGGAGGAAGCGTGATGGTTCATTGGAACGCGCCAGTAGGCATCCGCCAGGTCTATGGAGACCGTGTAAAAACCTCGAGGCAGAAGGGTCCTTATCTGTTGAAGAGTCAGCATCTTGAACTTGTCGTTCGCTATGAACTTGTTGAGGGGGGATAAGTCCAAAATGACTCTGAGTTTGTCGGAGTCTTTCTTGGGGACACAAAACAGTCTCCCTTGGAACCTGGTGGACTTTACCTTCCTTATCACCTTCTTGTTCAAGAGATCTAGGACATATTCTTCCAGAAAGGGGGTTGATTGTTGGAAGAATTGCTGGAAGGTTGGGGGTGGTTGAGTCCAACTCCAGCCTAGACCCTTCTTGACGATGCTGTGTGCCCAGGGATCGAAGGTTCAACGATCCTGGAATTGGCGGAGTCTTCCTCCCACCGGAAGCACTTCATTGCTTCTGGTGTCCCAAGGGCTTACTGCCTCGGCCGCTAGCTCCCCTTCCTCCTCTGCCTCTGGAGGGACGGCGAGACGCGTCTCTGCCTGCACCTCTGCTTGAGCCTCTACCTTTGGGACGAAAGGTAGTCGTCTGTTGCTCGAAAGCAGGGGTGAAAACCGGTGACTGTGACAAGACCGGTTGGGTGACCAGCTGAAAGGTCTGCTGTGGCTGAGCTGCCACTTGGGGAGTAGCGGGTCCCGGAAACTGCCGTCTCTGTTGACATTGCTGGGGTTTCTGCTTGGAGAATTTCCTCTTAGGTTGAGGTCCGTCGTCCTGGGAGGATTTCCTCTTCTTTGACATGCCCCACTTGTGGAGAAGGTTCCTGTTCTCCGTGGCGGCCTTGTCGGTGATCTCTTTCACGAGGTCAGAGGGAAAGAGGTGCTTACCCCAGATGTTGGAGGAAATCAGCCTCCGGGGTTCGTGTTTCACAGTGGCACCTGAGAACACGAATTCTCGACAGGCTCTCCGAGCCTTCATGAAGTGAAAGAAATCCTTCACCAGGGTTGCCATGTGGGATTTGGCGAGTACCATGTAGTGGTCTGGGACTCTGGTGTCACAAGCCATGATGTCAAGTTGGACCTGGTGGGACATGGATGCTGCAAGCCTCTCTTTCGTATCTTGTTCCCGACGAAGGAGGTGGTCGTTGAGTTTCGGGAGGTCTTCGTTAAACTGACGTCCGGCTACGTCAGGATCTAGCTTTCCCACCACGAAAGTATGCTGGATATCCTTCCAGTGTCGAGCGTCGGGGGGAGTTACTATGGAGAAGGGTCTGCACTCCTCCAGTGCAGGGCAGGGTTTTCCTTCTTCCACAGCCTTGAGGCACGCAGCGAAGGCCTTTTCCATGAAGGGAAGGACTGCATCGTCGGGTGCGACGTAAGTAGGGTGCTTCTTGCTCAGGGCCGGAAGCTTAGAGCAGGTAAAACCCCTACCTTTAAATGCAGTGGCTAGCATAGCCTGGGCCTTCGAGAGATCGAACACTATCTCCTCCTTGGGTTCGGTCTCTTCTTTAGAGGCAGGTTCAGAACGAAGCCGGACGTAACAGTCCGGGTAAGCCTCAAAGTTTGGGAAGAACTCCACATCTTCCAGGGGGACCGTGCCGATCTTATCGCTGACAAAGATCCTGCCGGTCGCGATAACCATATGCTCGGCATACCTCCAGGGGTTGGCATGTGAGCATGCAGGGAGATCCTTAACCGAGATCTTCTTCGGTTCTTTGGACCCCTTCATGGACCTGATGAACTCATGAGTTTCTTTCTGCCTGTCGTCCATAATGGCTTTGATCATCCGGAACATCTCTTGGGCGGATGGAATGGGTTCCGGGGTAGCGGAGGTAGACGGGAGAGACACTTCCGTCGGTGTAGGAGTAGGGGCGGTGATGGAAGGAGGAGCGACCTCTTGCTCCGACTCAGTGTATTCCACCTGGTCCTCTTCATCTTCCGCACCTTGGGCCATAAGGGTCTTCTCCGTGCCCTCCGAAATATCCGACATATGTTCGTCGTTCTCGGAATCCAGGTGGCACTCGTGCATGGACTGGGCCATGACTACGTCTGGTTCCACCGTAATTTGGACAGTGGGGATTAGTTCTTTGGGCACCATAGAATCGGGGGAGGCCTTTGGGAACAGAAGGGACCTCAATTCTTCAGTGGCCAGGTATGGTCCAGTGGCATTCTTCTGGAAGCCACGCACCCACTTGCGTAGCTTATCCCGAGAAGTGTCCCTGACCTCCGCTGAGGGAGGATTATGGAAGGCATCGACTAGGCGATCCTGGCAGACCATACAGCTCTGCGGGTCCCAGAACTTCAAATCCCCTTTCTTGTTGGCACAAGGGGCGTGAGTCCTACACGCCGTATGCCCGTAGAAGTGCGGGCGTTTCACAGCGCAGAAGTCGTAATCACACTTCATCTGCTCCTCCTGTAAAAGAAAGAGAAAATGAGTATGGGGGGAGTCATAAGAATGAATCTTAAACTAAGTTAATATTAATCATTAATTTTAACTTGATAAAGGGTGTGATGCACAGAGGAAGGGTTGAGATAGGATAGGAACATACTCCGTGCATCCCGCCCGGCTGGTTACCGTAACCTTCATCCTTGGACAATCCGAGGTGACCGAAGGCACAGAATAGAATTCAAGTAGAAGTCCATAGGGCAGATAGAATTCTATGGGAATTGTCAAGGATATAAGGTTGGGACTGAGGTCACTCAGTTCCAAATTAGGGGACTAAAAGATCCCATAGGGTAACGGCTTCCGGCAACCAGCCGCGCTAAGATACACGCAGCATGCTGGAAATCTGTGATATGCAAGACAGCATGATTACCAATAGAACAGTAATAAGATACTGATCCATTTACGTAAACAAGCCATCTGGTTGCAGTGTAGGGCTATCAATATCAGATGATAGCTAGTAGAAGGGGGTGCAAGTCGCCTTGACGCCTCCGGAAGGTTCCGGCAGATCGCCGGCACGCCGGAGGCCGCTCCAGCAGAGTTTCTGGCATTAGGACAGACAATATAGAAGTCAAGAGTAATACCAGGGTGGCGGCCGCCGGCACAGCGGCGGCACGCCGGCAGAGGGAGCGGCGACTCCGGCAGCCGGAGGTTGCCGGCTTGGTGACAGGAACAAGGGTGGTTATAGCAGAACCGGACTGCCGGCAGTGGATGCCGGCACTCCGGGGGCCGGCCGGCGGGCGGACGACCAAGCTATGAGGAAGGAAGGAGAGCCATCGGCTGGAAGCCGGCGGCAGGCGGCAGTCCCCCGGCACACGGAGGACTGGCGGCCGAGAGGATAAGGGATGAGTCACCAAGGTAGGAGGTGGGTATCACCGACAGTGGAGGTGGCAAGGGACCGGCACCCGGATAGTGAAAGAGACAGAAGGAGGGATGTAGGGTTCCGGCCACGGACCCCCAGACATCCCGCCTGAGTGGGTGTACCCATGATAGAGGTTGACTCTATCACCCAGAAGCAGGGGCCGCAGAGGACCGGGAGCTAAGGTAGCCCAAGGGAGGGCTAGGGGACACCCAAGAGCGGGGGGGGGGGAGACCCCTGCATACAGAACACATCCAGTGGCTAACCCCATAGGACACTATGAAGGGTATACGTACCAGAGCGGACTGCACACAGAAGCTCAAGGTAGCCCTATCACTCCACCCTAAGGAGGAGTTGTAGGACAGGGGACAGATGGGTATAGACTAACCTAAGTATAGGCTAGGCCATACAAGAGATAGGTGGGGAGGGGAGAAGAGAAGGGTCTTCCATGGAGGGGGTTCTGTACCAGAGCGGCCACTGAGGAAGGGAGGACACTCCCTAGCCTAAGGTAAGGCAGCTTGACTGAAAACGGTGCATGGGTATAGTTTCAGCAAGGAACAGAACTAACCCCTCCAAAACCTAACCTAGAGCAGGGATGTACGTCCTGAACTAGGAAGGATGGAAGACATATCGCTATTGCAGGAAAAGTCGGAGACCTAGCCCTAGCAATAGAGGAAGGACTAGCCGTTCCTCACTCTCGGACGCAACCCTAAAGGGGGATCATTCCCTTAGGGAGGACAGAGAGGCGATAATATACTCTGATATGAGCTTGATCCCCTTACGTGGTAGGGGGAGCAAGGCTACACAGAGGGGATGCCCTAAGGCAGGGGATGAAGGAAGCATATAGGGGTCCTACATGTAGGTTAGGTTAGAAAGACACACTATCTAACCTGTCCCCTATATGGTCCCTGAAGGCGAAAACACTTGCATCACAGTCAATAGTATTGTAAAATAATGCCACTATCTTCATAAATAAGCCTAGGATCACTGATAAATATCATGCATGAACACTGATATAGGCGCTCTGGCCTGGGGGCTATAGTAGCCAACTGGTATGGGGTCAATCGATGACCGATAAAAAGGCGTCAAAACACGATATAAAAGTTCCTAGCTATGAAGACTAAATAAACTAATAGTATCGATTAGTTAATAAGGCCGGAAGCGTTGTTGAAGCTAACTAAATAAGGCATGCAGAGCAACAACGACGCCATAAAATGGCGGGTCCGGTTGAGGCACAGCTCTGCCACAAAACATCAAATATCTCGAAAAGTAAAATTTACTTTACGATCAGAGCTTAACTAAACAATACTGGAACCTTGTACTCAACTTTCCAGAAGAAGGCGAGGCCGAAGGTAGCGACATGACGAAGATGCAGTGAGATAAAAAGAGCGTAGGGAAAATCCGTCTAAGATAGGCGAGCTACTAAACGAAGGATGGTGACGGACGTGACGTCATTTAGCAATGGCGCCCGTTTGTTTACGTCTCGAGTACCAAAAGTAGCCACGGACGAGATTAGCTGTGGAACGGCTCCCAGCTATTCTCCGCCCTTACACACCGAAGTGTTAACTCTGTTCAGCGTGTAGATAGCTATGTGGCGCGTTAATACATACGTCCCCTGTTGATATACGATGTCTTATAAGGGAAACCTTTAGGATACTCGCTCCAGAAGTTAGAATTCTGTGATAACCTGTGGTTAAATTCTCTGGGAATATCTTAGTGGTTATTTACCCAAGGAAGCTACCAAAAAGCAACCTTCCATCAGGACGCCATGGCTTGAGCCCAAAAATATATATATATATATATATATATATATAGTATGAGAGAGAGAGAGAGAGAGAGAGAGAGAGAGAGAGAGAGAGAGAGAGAGAGAGAGAGAGAGAGAGAGAGAGAGAGAGAGATAAACCTACTTACATACCTGAAATCTTCTCTTTTGGTGTTGCTAAGCCTTTTATTTTTCCTTCTTCATTTTTAAGAAAGTTGAAAATATTTGACTTTTGGCTCATTCATATAATTTTCCCCACATTTAGGTTAAACAAAAACTTGGACGGCATTGTATTCCCCATGGAAACCAGACGAAAGAGCTGTAGCACAAAACAACACTCATTGTTCACCAGTTCTCAAAGTTATTCAGTATATTCTCAAATAGTCATTTAAAATTCACCATTATTTGTATATTTTATTTAATTTTAAGACGAAAAATTCATGGCATTTTTCCGCAAATAACCTAGTTAGCCTATACTGATTCAGAACAGGTAGAACTTTCCTAATCCTATGCCTGCCTGTGATATGCGCATCAGGGATTTAAATGTCCATGAGAACAGGGAGTCAAGAAGGGCCTGCTACTCACTACAATACGGTTATACCTCAAAATTTACCTAGCTCACAGAAAGTCGCTGAAAATATAAGACTTCGAAAGACAGTAAACATCCTAACTCGAAAAAAACAAGACTTAGCTGATAACCAAAACAAGCGCTTTCAGGCTCAGGTTCACAACTTCACATTGACGCTTCACCTTTGCAACGGTTCCTCTTGTGTGTTTTAGTTTTGTGTTCCTTATTTTCACTAGTTTTTTTCTTTTCACCCACATTTGTTGTAGTACAGTTTTCTTATTTTCAATATTTTCTTCACAAAAAAGGGAATTTTCCAACTGTTTGTGCACTATCTTCTTCGTACGGATGTTGGAGCATTAAACAAATTGCTCCCCAACAATGTAAACAATAAAGGAGTACATAACTAAAACTAATGTCAAGAGCGTGTGAGCAACTATAATGAGAATTTCAAAGGCAAATCGCTCCTACCAATACCAGAACCAGAAGGGCCATAAAACGTGAAAAAGTATTAAATTGTTTATTTGTAACTTTATGTTGTAAGTATTTGAAATAGTGAAAAAAGACCTGTCAAAGAAAACTGTCACTTACCATACTATTAGGAGTCCCAAAACGTGTCACTTTACGAAGAAATTATCTTCGTGGAAAACATTGAGTTTTAAATTTTGATAACAATGTGTCCAATTAACATGTTAAAATCATTTACTGTCTTCCTGAATCAAGCGGCAGTGCCTTTTTTAATATGGCGGACATCTTACCGGAGTTTTGGCCTTATTATCTTATAGCGAACTTTGGTTCTCTGATTTGCTGGTCTAATCTGCAATAAAAATCAAGCAAGGTTATTCAGTAATTCTAAACCTTCTTCATGTGTTATCTAGTGTCTTCCCAAATCACAGCTTAAGCTATGCAAAAAGGAGTAATTTATTGAAGGGATATCTATGTAGGTAGTAGGTTGTTCAGGGCACTAGCCAATCGTTGAGATACTGACCAGACAGTACTGCATTGGATCCCTCTCTCTGGTTACAGCTCATTTTGTCTTACCTATACATACACCGAATAGTCTGACCTACCCTTTTCCACATTCTCCTATGTCCCCATACACCTGACAACACTGGGATTACCAGACAATTCTTTGTTCAAGGGGTAACTGCTGCACTGTAATTGTTTAGTGGTTACTCTTCTCTTGGTAAGGGTAGGGGAGACTTTAGCTATGGTAAGCAGCTCATCTAGGAGAGGGACACTCCAAAATCAAACCATAGTTCTCTAGTCTTGGGTAGTGCCATATCCTGTGTACCACAGCCTTCCACTGTCTTTGATTAGAGTTCTCTTGCTTGAGGGTACACTGGTGCCGTGCGAGATGTTCTATCTTATTTCTCTTCCTCTAGTTTTTTTTTTTTAAGTTTTTATAGTTTATATATGAAAGGTCCAACTTAATATTGTTACTGTTATTTAAATATTTCATTTTGATTGTTTATTACTTCTCTAGTAGTCTGTTTATTTCCTGGTTTCCTTTCTTCACTGGGCTATTTTTTCCCAGTTGGAGGCCTTGAGATTATAGCATAGCATCTTGCTTTTCCAACTAGGGTTGTAGCTCAGCTTGTAATGATGAAAATAATAATAATAATAATAATAATAATAATAATAATAATAATAATAATAATAATAATAATAATAATAATAATGAGTCTTCAGAAGAGAATACATTGAAGAGGTGCCCTCCTACTCTTGTTAAAGTTAAAAAGATGAAGAGGGATAACAATGTCATCTTACTGGAATTTGCACACCTTATCTACCTATCTATACTAAAGTTGGACACTAACTTCGCTGTCAAGAAATTTACCTCACAAAAAAAGGCGATGTTACAAATGTTATGAGTTTGATCGTGAAAATGTCACAACAATGTACTGGTACAAAAATATCTCCAGGTCAAAATTTCGTTATGTCTTTAGTGGACGTTGGGGCTACGATGGCCCAGAATCTGTTACTTATACTTTACTTTATTCCATATCTACACACAGTTTTACCTTAAAAACCTTAGATATTACTTCAAACTGACCTAAACACTATCTTATAGATCAGCTGTAATACCCTACACTTATCTATGTTAGCAATAATTCTAAGCCATGGAATACTCACTTATATTCAATGGAAATATCTTTTCCAGTTAAAATTATGAAAAAAGAACTATTTACCTAAACACTTACCACTTAATATCACAAATTAACACTAAAAATCATAAATAATTACAAGATGAACCAACAAAAATATATGACATGTATCACAATACGATAGCATCTTTTTATCACAATTCCACCGGAAGGTATTTGCCCTTCACAGACTTATTCCATTGGTGAATAAGGCACTATCTAAATAAAGTTCTATATAAATAAGGTACTATCTAAACAAGGTACTATCTAAATAAAGCACTATCTAAATAAGGCACTATCTAAATCTAATAATATAAATTATTCACTTTTTTTTTTAACTCAAACATTATAATTTGATGCAACAAATAATATCTGTGTAAGTAATAGTGTGGAGTTACGAAACCTTTGCATATCAATTTTGTAAGATTAATGGTGAAATTGAATGAAAAAGATGTTGAAATAGAGAAGGCGTTGTGAAAGATATGTGTAAGAGGGTTGTATATTAAAGAGTAAATTCTGGTCTGTGCATTAAAGAGTTCAAAACACAGATGACAAAGTAAAATGTATACCTTAGTTTGTCACCTGAGTTTTCCTCTCTTTGATATACAGTACAACCCTCTTACACTTCACTTTCACAACGCTTTCTCTATTTCACCATCTCTTTCATTTAATTTCACTATTCTATGCTTACGGTCTGCTTTACTGAACGAATTTACAAATGTTTTGTAACATTACTAATAGGGTCATTGAACTCTCTTTTCTACTTCAACATAACACTTTGATAAGGCTTATCTATCTTAATAAACAAATGATGTAAACATTCTCTCCTTCATACATTCCAATTAAACTTACCCATGTTTCCATATCTGTTATGCACAATTTTACACATTCCAATTTCACCTTTCACAGAAAATATCAGTACATAGACTTCTTTACCACCCATTCACGTGCAAAGTATACCAACCCACAACAAACTACAGACCTTTCAACAAATTTCATAAATTCTCTTAATACTCTCCAATTCAGAAATAGGAACACCTTTCTCAATACAGTCCTTCAGCTCACATAATCATAAGTTACAACTGTAGCATTTCTTCCACATCTTCCAATGCTAACAATTCACCATCGCTCTTCCCTATATTATTATTATTATTATCATTAATAATAGCTAAGCTACAACCCTAGTTGGAATAGCAAGATGCTAGCCTCTCGGCTAGTACAGTGGTGGCACGTTCGCCTATCATTTGCATGGCAGCAGATTGATCCCGGCCCAGGGACCCTGAGTTTAAGTTGTTTACTGGGGAGGCTTCTGCTGTGTTTGGCCACTGCTGTGGGTGCTTGTACGGCTGGCGTTCTGGTGAGTATCTATTCTGATGATACTGAAACCAGACACATTTACAAAGGAAAATAGTCCAATGAGGAAAGGAATTAAGGAAACATAGAATAATGGGCCTGAGTGTGTCCTCAAGCAAGAGAACTCTACCTAAGGACAGTGGTGGACCATGACATTACCAAAGATTAGAGAACATTAGTTGATTTTCCGAGTGTCGTCCTCCTAGAAGAACTGGTTACCACAGCTAAAGAGTCTCTTCTGCCCTTACCAAGTGGAAAGTAGCCAATAAATAATTGCAATGCAGTAGTTAACCCTTTGAGTCAAGAATAATTGTTCTGTTATCTTAGTGTTACGAGGTGTATGAGGAAAGCGGAGAATGTGTAAAGAATAGGCCAGACTATCAGATGTGAGTAGGCAAAGGAAAAGGGAGCCGTGAACAGAGAGAGAGAGATCCAATGTACAGTACTACTATCTAGCCAGTCAAGAGACCCAATAACTTTTACTTATATGATAAACTTGATACATTTGCAACCACATGCACTTACCTCGGACACATATATTTTCTCTTCTGCACTGCTTCCTTCATAACATGGCTAGGAAGAAGTTGTAAGGGAGAGAATCGAGTTAGATTACAATAAATTACCTTAAGGAATCACATCTGATTCCCAATTTTATTGTACAGAAATAAAGTTTTAACAATATCGCCATGCCCACCAAGTTATGATAAATGTTACTTGACAAAATAGGACGGAACATCGGTGACTATAAACACAAGGAACGAAACCTCAGGGCGAAGTCTAAAGATGTTCAAAAGTCCATGTTATCATGCGACACTTTCCTTGTGCAACACGGGAGGTGGAATCCTCAGCTGGGCTCATTTCCTATCAGTTGTTCCATTACTGTTGCCTTCCTTTTGCACTGTATAAAAAAGCAATTGCCCGATAACGATGGGAAAGTAAGCAGCTGGTGATAATTTCTTCAGGCTCACAGGTAATGCAACCGTGATTGTTACGTATAATGTTTTTTTTTTTTTTTTTTTTTTTTTTTTTTTTTTTTTTTTTTTTTTTTTTGCGGGTCCGAGAAATTTATGTTCGATTCAGTGGAGAAAAGACAAGTACTAATGATTAAAAGTATTTTCTTTGGATTTTTCTCGTAGGGTTTTTTCTTTTACAGTTAACGAAGAATTATATACATATATATATATATATATATATATATATATATATATATATATATATATATATATATATATATATATATACATATATATATATATATCCTCCTACGCCTATTGACGCAAAGGGCCTCGGTTAGATTTTGCCAGTCATCTCTATCTTGAGGTTTTAATTCAATACTTCTCTATTCATTATCATCTACTTCACGCTTTATAGTTCTCAGCCATGTAGGCCTGGGTCTTCCAACTCTTCTAGTGCCTTGTGGAGCCCAGTTAAACGTTTGGTGAATTAATCTCTTTTGGGGAGTGCGAAGAGCATGCCCAAACCACCTCCATCTACATTCATCATGATCTCATCAACATATGGCACTCTATTAATCTCTCTTATAGTTTCATTTCTAATCCTGTCCTGCCATTTAACTCCCAATATCCTTCTGAGGGCTTTGATCTCAAATCTACAAAATCTGTTGGAGATTGTTTCATTGTCATACCATAACTCATGTCCATATAGTAACACCGATCTCACTAAACTGATATATAGTCAGATTTTTATGTGTAATTTCAGGCGATTTGATTTCCGAATTTTACTTAACCTAGCCATTGTCTAATTTGCTTTTTTCAATTTTTTTACTAAACTCTAATTCTAAAGACACTATATTGAAGATCATAGTTCATAAATACTTAACTGATTCCTTCTCATTAATCTTTTCTCCTTCCAATGATATTTCATCTTCCATTGCATACTCCAATCTCATCATCTCTGTCTTTCTTCTATCTATCTTGAGCACAACCTGGTGTGATATTTCATACATTCTGGTAAGCAAGCATTGCAAATCCTGTGGTGTTCTGCTAAGAAGGACAGCATCATCAGCATACTCTAGGTCAGCTAAATTCCTATCACCAATCCAGTCCAATCCTTCTCCCTCATCTCCGACTTGTTTACGCATTACAAAATCCATGAGGGGGATAAACAATATAGGTGGCAACACATTCCCTTGGAGTACTCAGCAGTTCAATGGAAATTCATCTGATAGGACTCCATTAACATTAACTTTGTACTTGCTATGCTCATGAACAGACTTAATCAAATTTACACATTTAAGAGGAATTCCAAAATAACGCAGGATTCTCTACAAAATTGGTCGGTGCACACTATCAAAGGCTTTTTCATAGTCCACAAATACCATCAAAAGGGGATTTCTATATTCTACGCATTGCTGTACATGTCTCAAAATGAAAATTTGGTCAGTGAACTTCTACCTTTTCTAAATCCTGCTTGCTCATCTCTCAGCTTTTCATCAACCTTTCTCTCCAGTCTCTTAAGAATAAGCGTACTATATATTTTCATAACAACTGATGTAAGTGTTATGCCTCTGTAATTATTGCAATCAGTCAGGTTTCCCTTTTCAGCTATTTTCACCAACACTCCTCACTCCCATTCATCAGGTTTTGCCTCTTGATGCTACATTCTACAAAATAATCTTTTAAGTGTTCTAGGAGTCACTTCATTTTCAGCCAGTATCATCTCAGCAGTTATTCTATCGTATCCAGAGGTTTTTTCATCTCTTGAGTTTTTTTAATGATAGCTTCGACTTCAAACTCACTGAATTCATTTATTGGCA
>NC_090763.1:17021838-17041838 GCF_036898095.1 Palaemon carinicauda
TAGTAATAGATCGCACAGACAGAAAATACATTTTTTTTCACATGACCTATTTTCCCAGTTTCTTTGGGAAAAGGAATCTTCATGAAAAAAATTACCCCAATTAAAAAGAAAAAAAAACAACTCATATTTGCTTCCCTTTCCTTCATACTTTTTATATGATAAATCTCCTTTCCACGAGACTCCCAGTTCTCGTATATAATTTAGACCCACCAAGCGGAGATGGCACGGAGCACTGTCCCCCGAGTTGATCATATCTGAAGGAAGTGTATGAGAACAAACAGTTGGGAAGGTACGTGGCCGAAAATTTCTAAGCGCTCTTTTGAAAAGCATTCCCAACTATTCAATCATCACCCCCCCCCCTTTTATTCTTGTGTTAAATAATCTTAGCCTTTTTTTCATCCTGCAAAGTTTCGTAATCAAGTACAGATAACAAAACCATAAAAAAATGTATATCCCGAAAGTACGATACAATACAGGAGTTTCTTCTGCGTTAATACATTATTCATTTTGATAACGTTCAGGAAAACTAACATTAGGAATTATTTGACTTGCAGCTTATATAATTTTATTGGGAAATATCCACAATCCGAGCTTTATATGAGTTTGGTTGTTGAAATCTAGTAGTTATTCCTACATTAGTTATAATCAAAAGGCCGATCAAAATATAGCCCTCTAGTGTTGAAAACTGGAAGTGATGAACGTAAAATCAAATATTCTAGTGTAATTTAGTACCATTTTAAAGAACAAAGTAAAAATGTCTAATTTTTTATTAAAGTAGTTATAGCATAAATAATAATAATAATAATAATAATAATAATAATAAAATGACAATTCATCTCCTGTAAGGAAGCATTCTTTCAAGAAACATACGCAAACACAAACATATTTGCAACAACAAATGCAGCCGTTTTTAGTCCACTGCTGAACAAACGCCTGAGAGATGTCAATTCATGTTTAGGGTTTGGTCAGTTTTCATTAGCACGCTGCCCATTGCGGATTATGATGATGGGAGATTTTCGTTTGATAGCTTACAGCAAACTAGCCTAGTATGTGTGGCCCTGACTAGTACAGCTTTGTTGATCGTGGCGATGCGCAAACCCTTTCGTCTGCTTTCTCTTAGGGTATCCCCACATGTGTGTATATATTTGTATGTATGTAAATATAAATACATACTATATATCATAAAATCATTCCCCACATGCTGTAACTTCCCAATCTGATTCATGGTTCTAACATTCCAATTACCAATTTTCAACTTTTCTTTAGTATTTATAAACCGGGATATTCTTACCACCCCACTACACCAGGGACTGGGGTCCATTCTGTCATCTTTTCTTTCCATTAACTGACTAAACCCATAGATGATTCATTGGCTAAATTCATCAAAGGATATTCAGTTCCTTGTGATGCGCAGTGCCTATCTAACTAAGGCAAGTGACCCTTGCCAGTCCATACTAATTGCAGTTAGATCATACCCTAGGCATCAGTAGAAGCCAAAGAGACAGTTTGTCTATCGACTTATACTCAATACGTCACCCTGATGCCAGTGACTTAATTGTGATTTAGTGGGGCATTTCCTTCACACCCAAAGTACTGTTTAGTCCATCAGGTTACTCATCTGCTTATATAACCATTGGCAAACATGAACTGCTAAGATATACTACCTAGTACGGGGAAACTGCCTAGACTAATGCAATAATATACATATCTACTCAGGAAGGACAGGTGGAGTTGGAAGAGGAGGGGTAGGAATGATGATGACACCAGGAGCAAAAAAGGCATTAACTGAGTAGAAAGCTGTAAATAGTAGATTGTCACTTGCAAAGTTTAAATCAAAGCAGTGCAATATGAGCATTATAGTTTGCTATGCACCAACAAATGATTCCCCTGAAGAAATGAAAGATGAACACTATGAAGAAATGCAGAGTGTAATAGATGATATCCCAGATATATGAAAATTATGTTTGGTGACTTCAATGCTAAAGTTGGAAGGGATAATCAAGGTATACAGAATATGATGGTGTTGAGGTTCTTGGCGAAGTTGCAATTGAAAATGGAGCACATTTCATAAGTCTCTGTTCAACAAACAATCTTGTCATTGGAGGTATTCTTTTTCAGCACAAGGACATCCACACATATATATGGACTTCACCATATGGTAATATAAAAAAAATCAAATAGATTACAAAGCCATTGATAGTCTTGAGAGAGAAGGAGGACTCTGAGAAATGTAAGAAGCTATAGAGGGGCAGATATTATTATTATTATTATTATTATTATTATTATTATTATTATTATTATTATTATTATTATTACTAAGCTACTACAACCTAGTCGGAAAAGCAGGATTCTATAAGCCCAGGGGCCCTAACATGGAAAATAGCCCAGTGAGGAAAGGAAACGAGGAAAAATAAATTATTTTCAGAACAAATAACATTAAAATATATATCTCCTATATAAACTAAAAAAACTTTAACAAACCAAGAGAAAGAGAAACAAGATAGAATAGTGTGCCCGAGTGTACCCTCAAGCAAGAGAACTCTAATCCAAGACAGTGGAAGACCATGGTACAGAGGCTATAGCACTACCTAAGACTAGAGAACAATGATTTGATTTTGGAGTGTCCTTCTCCTAGAAGAGCTGCTTACCATAGCTAAAGAATCTCTTCTACCCTTACCACTGAACAATTACCCCTTGGGTGAAGAAGAATTGTTATTGGCAGTGATCACCAGCTCCTCATTGCCACACTGAAATTAAACTGAAAGCACCCAACAGAAATGTAGAAAGAATACCTAGGTTTGATACAACCAAGCTTCTAGAAGCTGAGCACAGAGAAACATTTGCAATTCAATGTAGGAATCGAATTTGCAGTCTTAGAAACTTTAAGACATGAAGAACAGACAGTTAATGAAGAATGGCGAGATATTGAAAACATATATCAATCAGTTAGTAGTGAAGTTTTGGGACATGCAGTTACAAGGAGAAACTAATGGATATCAAATGATTCGTGGGATACTATAAAAAGTAGACAAATACAGAAATAGATCGGTGAAAATCTTCAAAGAGGTAATGAAAATCACATGGTAGAGCATACTATGTATTCTAGTATTGACAGTGAGGTCAAAAGAAAAGCCATGCATGACTTGAGAGAATTTTAGATAGGAAAGCAGATGAGGCTGACAAAGCTATGAATTTAGGGAGTGGCTATGGTGTAAGAATCGCTCATAGAATTAATAATGAAATCTCTATGGGAGCAAAGAAGAAACTTATACCCATCAAAAAGAGATACGGATCTGTTACAACAATACAGGATGAAGAAAGACAACGTTGGATAGAACACTTCAGTAAGGTCATGAATAGGGGATACGAAGGGAATAATTTGATTGATATACCTGAAGCTGATGAATACCTTGATGTGCCCGTGAATGAATTCAGTGTGTTTGAAGTCGAAGCTATCATTAAAAATCTCAGGAGATGGAAAGCCCCTGGATACAATGGAATAACCGCCGAGATGATACTAGCTTAAAATCAAGTGACTCCCAGAATACTCACAAGATTATTTTGTAGACTGTTGCATGATGAGGTAAAACCTGATGAATGGGAGCTAGGAGTGTTGGTGAAAATGGCAAAAACAGGAGACATGATTGATTTCAATAATCACAGAGGTATCACACTTATGTCAGTTTTTTCATGAAAATATGTAGTATACTTACTCCAAAGAGATTAGAGAGAAAGATTGATGAAAAGATGAGAGATGAACAAGCAGAATTTAGAAAAGGTAGAAGTTATACTGAGCAAATTTTCACTTTGAGACATGTTTTATAGCAATGCACAGAACACAGAAATTCACTTTTGATGGTATTTGTGGACGATGAAAAAGCCTTTGATAGTGTGCACCGGCCAATTTTGTAGAGAGTCCTGCATTATTATGGAATTCCTCTAAATTATTGTAGGCTAAATTTGATTGTCCGTTCATGACCATAGGAAGTGAAAATTAATGTAAGTGGAGGCCTATTAAATGAATTTCCAGTGGACAGCAGAGTACTTCATGGACATGTGTTGTCATCTATAATGTTTACTTCTCCTCATGGATTTTGTAATGCGTAGCACTGTTGGAGATGGTGGAGAAGTATTCAACTGGATTGGTAATAGGAAATTAACTGACCTGGAGTATGCTAATGATACTGTCCTTGTTAGAAGAAAATCACACGATTTGCAATGCTTGCTTACCAGAAAGCATGAAATATTACAAGAGGTTGGGCTCAAGATAAATAGAAGAAAGATAGATATGATGAGAACGGAATATGAAATGGAAAATGAAATATAATTGGAAGGAGAAATTTAATGAGGTAGAATCATTTAAGTATTCAGGAACTATGATCTCTGATGCAGGGTTTTTAGAATTAGAGTTTAGTGAAAGATTGTAAAAAGCAAATGAGACAATGGTTAGTTTAAGTAAAATTTTGAAATCAAATCGCCTGAAACTACATATAAAAATCAAGCTATATATCAGTTTAGTGAGATCTGTATTACTGTATGGATATGAGTCATGATATGGCAATTAAACAATCTTCAACAGATTTTGTAGATTTGAGAACAAAGCCCCCAGAAGAATATTAAGGGTTAGATGGCAGGACAGGTTTAAAAATGAAACTATTAGAGAGATTACTAGAGTGTCATATGTGGATGAGATCATGATAAGGGTTAGATGAAGATGATTTGGGTATGATCTTCGTACTCCCCAAGAGAGATTAGTTCACCAAACCTTTGACTGGGCTCCACAAGGCACTAGAAGAGCTGGAAGACCCAGGCCTACATGGTTGAGGACTATAAAGCGTGAAGTAGGTGATGATGAGTGAAGAAGTATTGAATTAAAAGCTTGAGATAGAGACGACTAGCGAAATCTAACCGAGGCCCTTTGCGTCAGTAGGAGTAGGAGGAGATGATGATGATGATGATGATATATATATATATATATATATATATATATATATATATATATATATGTTAGGCCGAATAGAAAGACAGCTACACTTTAATGAACCAAGAGAGCAGGTAGGCTTTAGAAGTGGATATTCAACAAATAATGACCATTTTCATGTAATTAACCAGCTAATGGAAAAATCAAGAGAGTATGGGAAACCACTTTGTATAGGATTTATGTACTATGAAAAAACTTTTGATTCTGGCAAAACTTTCGTAGTAAGGTAAACCCTTCAAAGACAAGGAATAGAAGAATCTTATGGTAGAACCCTCTAAGATATCTATACGGGAAGTATAGCAATCCTAAAACTACATAAAGATAGTGAGAAAAATCCGACTGAGAAAGGAGTCAGATAGGGAGACCCTTTCTCTTCTAAATTATTCAGTGTGCCTAAAAGAAGATTATAATAACGATTGGCAGAATGTAAGAATTAACATTGATGAGGAATATCTTAACAACTTGAGATTTGTAGATGACATAGCTCTATTTAGTGAATCATGGGAGCAATTACAAAAGATGATAAACTATCTGAACAGAGAAAGCAGAAATGCAGGACTGAAAATGAATATGAGTAAAACTAAGATACTCTTCAATGAAAATGCAGAGACAACAAATAAAGACACTCTTGTCATAAATCGCTATAGAGAAAAAAAATTAAGTAGGGCCTACAGTTGCTTGGTTGTTATTCGTATCGGAATTTCTTTGCTTATATAAAGAAGAGTTCAAACAAAAGACAGTAAAATGATTATGCATTGCACGGAAACAAACCTTTCAAGAAAAAAAAAATGTTCTTTTTTATTATTTACTGATTAGAGTATGACAACTTTGTTAGATGGAGGCGATATGAGATTAGAGAAATTTACCAATGCGTATACCAATGGCCTTGACTAGTAATTAGATAACACGTTTTTATTATTCTTTTTGACGTTTTTTATTCTTGATCCAAGGCAAAGGTGTTATCACTCCTGGCACTATAAAAGCCTCGATGCCTCTGCACACAACCTGATTCTACTCCAACTTGTGAGTCTTAGCAAGAAGTCACAATGAAGTCCTGCCTGGTTATCCTCGCCCTTTTGGCAGCAGTCTGCACGGCGCAGCATCCCTGCTGTGAGTTGCTCAGGTCCTACTTTTACCCCTCCACCCCCCACCCCCTTGATTAAAATTTCATCTTTGTCTAATAATGAAACTTCTAAAGTCGAGTAGAGCCTCACCCCTTCTTACAAAATTATTGTTATTAATATCCACACATCTCTTACTGCTATTTTTGGTTACTGCCCCCTTTTACATTGAAGACCTTTTGAAAACAATTATTTTTTTTTCGCACTTAGAGCTAACGAGATGAAATACAAGTAAAATCATATTGAAACCATACAGTAGAAATTATTTTCTTCAGTCATGAATATATGTATCATGAATTGATTTACATTTTAATTTTAGTTATATCAACTGAATATATATATATATATATATATATATATATATATATACATATACATATATCATATACATATATATATACATATATAACTATATATATACATATATGTATCATGAATTGATTTCCATTTTAATTTTAGTTATATCAACTGAAAATATATATATATATATATATATATATATATATATATACATATATATCATATACATATATATCATATACATATATATATACATATAATTATATATATATACATATATACATATACACACACACATATATATTTATATATATATATATATATATATATATATATATATATGTATATATATATTACATTATATACATATATATATTACAGTATATTTATATACAGTATATATATATATATATATATATATATATATATATATATATATATATATATATTACGACTAGCGAATTACGTAAATTCCCGAGCTCCAGAACTCAGCTACTTTATATCAAATAATTTGATACACGAGAGAATACCTCCAAGCTCTGAGAATAATAGGAAACTCAGAGACAATGATATATATGAACACTGAACTTCTAAAAGGTCTCTTTACTTTACACTCAAAACAAAACTGGTTAATTACTTTACTTTTAACGGGAACTATTCTTAAATCAACCTCTTACTTTGGTTCTTAGTCAGGGGACACCAGCAAATCTCTGAAATAATTATTGGTGATGGAAATAATAGACACCTTACAGAAATGAATATATATAAAAATAACAATTCAACAGTAATACCAAAAAGAAAAAAAATATCACTCAAAATTTAAATCTGAACTATACTTCTGACTAAGACAAAATGGTACTTCATAAAATATTATTTAATCACGTGTTTCACTAGAAATTTATTTATGGAAATACTTAATTTTGACAATAAAAGAATTTGATTCTTGAACACTATAGAAAATAAACCAAATTTACACTTACATATACGTAACTGTTACTCTTATGTCATTTGGGCTCACACAAGGTTACCGAACGGTTAAGCAAAAATAAATACACTTAACTGTTTAACCTAATTACACAAGACCAGTTACAAAAACTTTACAATATAAATTCACTTACATTAACACACGCCATTTTTGAATAAAACACGATAATATCACCAACGTTTGAACACTACACACAGTATACTTTGGAGAAAAATCACAATTTACGTTTGAGAGGAAACACTATGCACGTTTGAGAGGAATTACGTAGTGGCTGAATAGATGCTAGGGAGAGGACTGTGGGGTGTTAGGCTGGATCTCTCTGCTTCCTATATATATCTCTAGGCCCTATATATACCATCTTAATTCACTCTAGAAACTTCTAGTAAAGCATTCGATTAGGTGGGGGCATGGCTCTAGCGGCATCAAGGTTTCCAACTTGGCATTATGGAAGTAGGGTACTATCATCGCCTGTGAGGCAACTCTCTCGGCTAACTCTGCCCACCTCCTCTCATAACATTAAGAAATAAGAATAATTTCTAGTCAAGAACCTTCCTGCAACCTCCAATCATGTGGAAACATGATGCAATCCCTAGTGTGTGTGTCATAGAGCATACCTTTTAACAAGTTTACATAAGGCTTCGTAACAAAAATACGTGAAATGAAAATTTAATTCTTTAAAATGACGTAAATTTACATATACAGAACTGAATGACAATACAACTAAATGATTGACAACAGTCTTATGTAATTTACATGTATTTAATTAATCCTACCACCTTACGAGCTGGCTATACATCTCTTAAAAACACAAATGGAATACGTGAATAAAATAATCTACTTTTCTGTTAGACCAGGTTTGTATATATATATATATATATATATATATATATATATATATATATATATATATATATGACACTTTTCCTGTGCAACCATTTTTTGCAATATCCGGCGCAAACTTTGTTAATATTGGATTCTTACATGTGTCCTTTAATATAATCATGACCTGGAAAACAATCATTCTCTTTTTTTTTGTCAAAATTAGCTATGGAATCATCTGCAGCTTGATCCATTGCTAAATCTTCCCCCAGTTTGCAGATTTCTGTGAGTTTAATGTTTGTATTTTTCCTGTCAGGGCCCAACCCGCCTCAGAACCTGCGAGTGTCTTCCCTGACGGCCCATTCCATCGAAGTAGAATTCGAAGACCCGGATAACATTCAAGACTGTCCCATCGGCAGCTACCATTACGAGATCGAGAAGGTTCCCATCGCAAGTGAAATCGTGAAGTACAGCTCCACCCCAGACAGAACGCATTCCCACGACTTCCTACTTCTTCATTCGGAAACCGTCTACAAGATCTCCGTTACTGCTATCTCAACATTTGATGATTTCTCCCGCCCAGCAACCATTGAAGCCGAAACTTTAAAGCAGTAAATCGTGTAAAACCTTCAACAGTTCGCACGTAAAACTAATTGTAATATATAAAATTATATGTTTTTCCTTGACAATAAGAAGTAAAAAATTGAAGTAAAATTTAATTTTTTACTCGTATTAAACCTTTTCCAATATTTTATTACTTGTACTCTGGACTTTATTGTAAGTATGTAGATACAGAGAAAGGTTATACAAATTCGTATATTTACACACACACACATACATACATATATATATATATATATATATATATATATATATATATATATATATATATATATATATATATATATAAATATATATATGTATATCTATATATATATATTTATACATACACACACACACATATATATATATATATATATATATATATATATATATATATATATATATATATATATATATAATTAACTATGCTACAACCCTAGTTGGAAGAGCAAGATGCTATAATCTTAAGTGCTACAACAGGAAAAAATAGCCCAGTGAGGAAAGGAAATAAGGCAATAAATAAAAGATATGAGGAATAATTAACAATTAATAAAGCATTCTAAAAACAGTAACAATATCAAAGCAGATTTTTCATATATAAACTATAAAAAGACTCAAGTTTGAACTTTTGAAGTTCTACCGATTCAACTACCTTATAAGGAAGATCATTCCACAATATGGTCACAGCTGGAATAAACCTTTTAAAATACTGTGTAATATTGAGCCTCATGATGGAGAAGGCCTGACTATTAGAATTAACTGCATGCCTAGTATTACAAACAGGATAGAACTGTCTGGGAAGATCTGAATATAAAGGATGATTAGAATTATGAAAAATCTTATGTAACATCCATAACGAATTATTTGAACGATGGTGCCAGAGATTAATATCTAGAACAGGAATAAGAAATTTAATAGACCATAAGTTCCAGTCCAACAAATTAAGATGAGAATCAGCAGCTGAAGACCAGACAGGAGAACAATACTCGAAACAAGGTAGAGTGGAAGAATTAACACTTCTTAAGAATAGATTGATCATCGAAAATCTTAAAAGACTTTCTCAATAAGCCAATTTTTTGTGCAATTGAAGATGAAACAGACCTAATGTGTTTCACAAAAGTAAATTTGGTGTCAAGAATCACACCTAAAATTTTAAGTCATAGAGTTAAAAACCATTATCAATTCTGAGATCTGGATGTTGAGGAGCCACAAGCCTTGATCCACTTACAATCACCCTTTGAGTGTTGTTAGGATTCAACTTCATGCTCCATAATTTGCACCATGCACTAATTTTAGCTAGATATCTGATAAAGGATTCAGTAACCTCAGATCTACATTCAGAATATGGAATTGATGCAAAGAGTGTAGCATCATCTGCATATGCAACAAGATTGTTTTCTAGGCCAAATCACATGTCATGTGTATGTAGTATGAAAACTACCCTGAAGAACACCAGCTATCACATTCCTATGCTCACTATGGTGCCCATAAACAACAACTATTTGCAATCTACTGTCTAAAAATTCAATGACAATGCTAAAAAAATGACCTAACCACTCCCAGCTGTTTGAGTTTGAAAACAAGAGCTTCATGATTAAAACGGTTAAAGGCAGCACTAAAATCAAGGCCAATCATAAGAACTTTCTGACCACAGACAAGGGATTTCTGTACAGCATTGGAGATTGTAAGAAGGGCATCACATGCTCTAAAGCCTTTATGAAAACAAAATTGCAAACTAGGGGACAGATGATTACCTTCAGCAAATCTATTAAGAAGTTTTGTTAAAAGACATTCAAAATCTTTAGATAATATGGGAGTTATGGATATTGGGCAGTAATCAGTTGGACTTGAGCTACCACAAACACTTACATAGTGGTTCAAGTAACATTACCTATTTTCTAGCAAGTGCTAAAAGCTCCTCTTCTTGCTAACTTGTACAAAATAACATGATTTGGGAGCTGAAAAATCTGCAATCTTTATAAAACAAAGGAAAAATACCATTTGAGTCTACACCTCCATAACCATCAAGGTTCATCAAGAGAGCTTTATTTTTACAAGATAAAAAACCTAAACTACTTAGTTTAGCCTCGGGAAAACAAGAATAAGGAATATCAAGTTTCTCATTACTCTGTTTACTGTCAAACACATCAGCCAAAAGGGTTGCCTTTTCCTTTGGATAGTGAGTGATAGAGCCATCTAGTTTAGGTAAAAGAGGAACAGTTGCAGCTACACAAAAGAGTGCAGATTTCCAGGTAGTCCACCACTTGTGTTCTTGGGTTGTACCAGAAAGGTTTTCTTTTATGGTTAAATTACAGTCCTTTTCAGTTGAAGCATCATCTCTCTGAGCAAAAGCTCTAAGCTGAGTATTGTTATTCCAAGTCAAATCTGATCTGTTACCCTTCCAAAGATGATAGGCCTCCTGCTTCTCCTAATAAGCACGTCTACAAACATCATTGAACCAGGGTTTGTCCTTCATTCAGTATCTTAGCACACAAGAAGGGATACGCCTATAAATCATGTTGACTAGATTCTCATTCAAAGGGACAACAGGACCAACACCACTATACAATTTTGACCAATTCTAGCCCAAAAGATCACTCAAAATCCCATTCCAGTCGGCTTGAGATATCATATAAATCTTACATGAGTATAATACATCAGGGACACGCTGCTCAGACTTCACTACTAATGAAATCAAGGCATGATCAGATGTCCCAACTAGAGAACCAATCTTACTTACTATAACACTAGGGGGAGTCGGCGTATGTGAGATCAAAGCAGTTACCAGATCTGTGAGTAGCTTCACTTATGATTTTCTCACACCCTGATTCTGAGGCAAAGTCTAAAGCTCTTATGATGTGGTGATCAGTGGGAGAAACAGAATTTAACCACTCCCTTTAGTGAGCATTGAAATCACCAACAAAGACAAAAGAGGTGATTCTATCATCTTCTTTTATCTTAGCCCTAATGGTAAGAAGCTCTAGCCATATTTGACAGATGACTTGCTTGAGAGAGTGCCACCATGAGACTGCCAGCTGATGTCCAGTTAGACCTCGCCCACAACTTCATCTCCGATACGCTCTTTACATTAAATACATGACTATGATGGCTAAAAAGTCAGACTCATTAAGTATTTATTCATTTTTCATTTTTATCATAATTAAAGATTTTGGGGTTAATTTTTCCATAATGATCTACAGTAGCTGATATTTTGATAAAAATACAGCATGAATTCTTTAAATAATGACAAAATGAACTGTATCTTTTATTGAACGAGGTTTCAAAATGCTTCGTCCCGGGAAACTAGTCTCATTAGATGTGTGAAGAATGTGAGATTTGCCAGTTAGTGACTTTCGAACGAAAATCACTGAATTCTGGCATCACCAGTTTTGCTGTATACTGTACAAGCTCATAGTATAAAAGGAATTGTAAACTTCTGTTAACCAACAACATGATAAAGACATAAGTTTGGTCGAAACAGTGCTGACGTCAATAAATGAAAAAAAAGAAAGAAAGATTATTCAACGTTTCTTTAACCAAAGGCTTATATATATATATATATATATATATATATATATATATATATATATATATATATATATATATATATACATTTATGTATACTGTACATATAATATATATACATTTATGTATATATATAATATATATATACATATAAATTTATATATATATATATATATATATATATATATATATATATATGTATGTATGTATATTGTCATCCATCTGCCAGATTGGCATCTTAATTTTGTATATAGTTCTAATTTTCATTTGTTGTGGAAATGTACAGTTCATTCCTGTACCTGTTTTTAAGATCCTTGGCTGTATCTTTAGTTATCCCGTTTTCAGAGTGCTTTCTGTTTTCCCTGCCTTCTTTAAGTTTTCTTCGGACCACTTATTTCATGCATAGTTAGTCTCACCTGGTCCTCTACTGTGATAAGTATCCTATTGGAGTAGCTGTCTTCCTATTCTTCAGTTTTTGTAATGTATTAATGTTCTTTTATATAAATCTTGAGTGAACCTTAGTGAAACTGATAACGTGACTTATATTTAAAAGTTAGTATATTAAGGTTTATTGATTTTGGTATTTGTGCAGTGCAGGATTGTTTGAGTGTTTTCTTGTTTATTTCGGTGAGAAAGGGATTAACGGAATTATGTAAACTGTTTCAATATTGAAGTGTTAAATTTTGTTCTGTTTTGAAATTAAACCTTTCCCTACTTATTTTATGTGACCTATGGAACTTATTATTCTCTGAACCTTGGCCATGAAGCCGTCACATAAATTGGGGGCCTGTCCGGGATATATCTCGTTTACCGTATTGAGGATTCATTCAGATAGACAATTGTCGCCGCAAATAGTGTTCAATATTTTTAGTTTCACTCAAGATTTATTGTAAACATTCTGAATACCTGTTATTAGGGTTAATGATATATTTGTGTGCGCTGTGAAACAATTTTCGTATTATTGGTTATAGACGGTTTGCTCTTTTGGGTAATGTTAACGCAGTAGTATATTTTTCATTTTCGCCCTCACCGAGTCGACGACTCCTCGAGACTCCCGAGAGCTATCCGTTTGCTCTTATCCATATTTTGTCCTTATATAATTACAACTACAACTTGTGCAGTCATTTCCCCTGGGTTGGACAATACCAGGATCGCGTAGTTTAGACGATAGGGGAGGAATCGTTTAAATCTTTATTTACTTTATTTTTTCTCTGCGCCGACGTTCAAGTTTAAGTTGTCATTCAAGTTGTTTGGAGTAAATAACGCTTGTTTAGGACCAACGGGTTATTTCCTTAGTTCCTCCATATCAGCTTGACTCGGGAATGTAAAAATTGTTTTCACTCCCTCGTGTTCTTTAGTACCTTTTATTTTCGAATCGGGACTGTCCCTTTTCCCTAAAAACCCTAAAATAGTCTTATTACTTGTAATGTTTGTTGTTTAATTTTGTCGGGAAACTATAAAATTGCTAACATGATAATTTTGTATTGTGGTTTGTAATGCAATTACTTGAATGGCAGCAGGAACGTGTTAGTCTATTATAATTGTAAAACAGGAATTCAATTGTTTACTAAAGGAAGTTTTCTTTAAACTTTAACCATAGCTCAATTTAACGTTTAGAAGTTTGCTGCGGATCCCTCTGCTGAGTTAGCTAGTATCCCAAATGCTAAGAAACTAGAGCTTCTCGAGTTAGCTAGTCATTTGTCAATTGCAACCAGGAGTAGTATGCGGAAGAATGAGATTCGCAACTTGATTCTTGAGCATTATATGCGTGTGGGTAAACTAGGCAATGAAGCTAGACAGTATATAACTCTTGAACCAGCAGTACTAGCCCACGATCAGCAGTTAGAATATGAGCTCATTTCCCTTGAACGCGAGAAACTTGCGGCACAGAAATTAGAATCTGAGAGATTAGCGGAAGCTCAAAGGTTAGAATCAGAGAGACAATTTCCATTGTCGGAGAAACAAGCCGAAGAGAAAAGGTTAGAATCTGAGAGATTAGCGGAAGCTCAAAGGTTAGAATCTGAAAGATTAGCGGAAGCTCAAAGGTTAGAGTCAGAGAGACAAATGTCAAAACTTGAAATTAGAATTCGAGATAGAGAAAGCTAAACTTCAGTTAGCTTTAGAGATTGAGAGAGAAAAAATGGACTATGAATCGTCGTTAGCACTTAAATTTGAACAGGAAAAAGCAAAGCTTTCTAGAGAGAATAAGGAACATGAAATTTCGGTTTTGGAAGCTCAGGAGAAACCCTTTGATTTAGCAAAAAACATTAAGTTGGTTCCCACATTCACAGATTATGACCCTGAAGATTATTTTAAGACTTTTGAAGAGACTGCCTTGCACTTGGATTGGCCACACGATCAGTGGGTTCGGCTATTAAGGCCGGAATTAACTGGGAAAGCTGCGAAAGTTTGTAGACATCTCGAAAATACTACAGATTACCAGAATGTTAAACAAGCAATCTTGGATGCGTTTTCAATCTCGGTCGAGGGATATCGTCAGACCTTTCGTAACAAAACTAAGTTCACAACTCAAACCTATGTAGAATTCGCTTCAGAGAAATTAAGGGAGTTTAGGAAATGGGTAAAATCTGCTGCAGTAAATACTTTTGCTGAATTAGAGAGTTTGATTGTACTTTAAGAGTTTAAACGAAAGCTTCCTTTGAACATTATGATGTATTTAGAGGATAGGGAAGAAAAAGAATTGTTAAAGGCAGCTTCTCTAGCAGACACTTACTCTTTAATACATAAATTTGGCAACAGTAAGAGAACCGACTAGAATGTAAAACCATTTCCAGCTAAAAACTCTGAAACTCTGACTGATATGGCAAAAGCGTCTAATGTTCGTTGTAGTTATTGTAAGAAAGACGGTCACGCAATTAAAAACTGCCCAGATCCTAAATGTAAGACTTCCTTGCCTTTTTGGAACCCATTTAACCCTTTTCTTAACTTTAAAGGTAAAACGGATGGTCAGATTAAGCCTGTCTCCCATATCCATTCTGAAAAGCCTGTAAATCTATTTGATGATTTTACTTTTGATGGAACTGTAGCTTTGAACTCTGATGGGGATAAATATAAAGTCAGGATACTTCGTGACACAGGTGCTTCGCAAAGTTTACTATTGAGAAATGCTCTCCCTAATATTGAAGCTAACGTAACTAATGAACATTTTCTCGTAAAAGACCTTTCACTTATATCTAAAGTTCCCCTTGCTAATGTTCATCTTGATTGTCCTATAAAGAAGGGTAATGTGCTGGTAGGCATAAGAGATATTGAATTTCCAGTAAAAGGTGTAACTTTATTATTGACTAATGACCTTGCAGGACGTTTGGTAGTTCCCAACGTTATTGTAATGGAAAAACCTGTAGGTGAAAACATTGAACCTGATCCCGATTGCTCTGTAAATCCTTCGTGCGTTGTCACTCGTAGCCAGAAATCTAGTTCGGATGAATCTAGTCACTTCTGTAAATTTTGAAGCACGTAATGTTATGAGTAGAGATGACCTTATTAAAGCTCAGAAGCACGATAACACTTTAAGTAAGCTTCATGACCAAGCGGTTTCTAGAAGTGAGATTAGCAAATCCCCATGTTTTTACTTTGAATGAGATTTGTTAATGAGGTTTTACCGTTCCCCTAAGAGACCTAGTGAAGACACATGGAGCGAAAAGCGACAAATTGTGCTACCTCTTTCTGTTAGGAATTCTGTAATGGAAATAGCTCATGATGCCTATGGAGGACATTTAGGAATTCATAAGACCTATTGTAAGATTTTGAATTGTTTCTTTTGGCCTAATATGAAAAAGGATGTAGCAGAATTTGTTCGCACTTGTCATGTATGTCAGATATCAGGAAAACCTAACCAGGTAATACCCAAAGCACCTTTACAACCGATCTTAGTCCCTGATGAACCTTTTAGTAAGATAATTATAGATAACGTTTGTCCTTTACCAAAAACCAAGAAAGGTAATCAATACTTGCTCACTTTAATATGTCCTACGACCCGATATCCTATTGCCATCCCTCTTCGTAACATTTCTGCTAAGAACATTGCTAATTCTTTACTGAAAGTTTTCACGAATTTCGGTATCCCAAAGGAAATACAAAGTGATCGAGGTTCAAATTTCACCAATGACCTTTTTGCCCAGGTACGTAAAGAACTAAATATCAAACAAACTTTGTCTGCTGCCTATCATCCAGAGTCTCAGGGTGCCCTCGAGCGTTGGCACCAAACTTTCAAGAGTATGCTTAGGAAATTTTGTGTTGAAAGTCAACTTGAGTGGGATGAGGGCATTGATTTTCTTCTGTTTGCTATCAGGGAAGTTCCCCATGCGTCTCTTGGTTTTTCACCCTACGAGATGTTGTTTGGGAGGTCAGTTAGAGGACCTCTTTCAGTAATTAAAGAGGAATGGTTGAACACCCCTTCTGAGTCTAGCCAAACCATTCAACAATATATGAATAAACTTAAAAGCACATTAATGCAGGTTAGAAAATTGCTGGGGAGAAATTAAGGGGTCAACAGATCTTAACGAAGAGAAACTATGACAAAGCTTGTAAAGTCAGAAAATTTAAACCTAATGACCTTGTGTTAGCCTACCTTCCTGTCCCTGGTTCCCCTCTTAAAGCTAAGTTTTGTGGGCCCTATCCCATCATAAAAGATTTTAACAATAATACCTACATTATCAGAACTCCAGATCGTAGAAAACCCACTCAGATCATTCATGTTAATTTACTAAAGACTTATCACTCTAGGGAAACTGGAAATGGTTCCAGTGAAACGGTGGTTAATCTTAATTTTAAGGTAGACACCAGGAGAGGACAATTCATTGGAAGACCTTATTGCTTCCTCCATGCCACAAACCAATACTGAGGTTCTAAATAACCTGGATCTATTCCTGAGCCACCTCTCTCCTTGGCAGTCGCAAGACTTAAAGAATGTAATCTCTAGCCATTCAACTCTAATGATTTTCCCAGGAAAAGTTATTTGCTGCTACATAACATCGAGCTGGTTCCTGGTACAGCACCCATTCGTCAGCAGTCCTATCGTGTGGGTCCTGAGAAGAAGAGCAAAATGAAGGAGGAAGTCGAATATCTTCTCCGGCATGGTCTAGCAAGACAGAGTAAATCACCATGGGCTTCACCTTGCCTCCTAGTTCCAAAAGAGGATGGTAGCTACAGATTTTGTACAGACTATAGAAAGATTAATAATGTTACCATTAAAGATTCCTACCCTTTGCCACTTACTGATAATTTAATTGATTCAGTAGGACAAGCCAAGTTTGTAACGAAGATAGACCTCTTAAAGGGCTATTATCAGGTAGGATTAACTGAAAAAGCTAAGTTAATATCGGCTTTCATTACACCCTTTGGACTCTTTCAGTACGAGGTCATGCCTTTTGGCCTTACCAACGCCCCCTCTACCTTTCAGCGCCTTGTAAACTTCATCATCCAAGATTTGGAAGGTGTTTATTGTTACCTTGATGATATAGTAGTCACTGGACAGACTTGGGAAGAACATGGGAATAGGCTCAAGTATTTGTTCCATAGGTTAGAAGAGGCTGGATTAACCATAAATCTTAAAAAATCTGTCTTTTGTAAAGCTACTGTTACCTACTTGGGCCACATTGTTGGGGATGGTAATGTTCGACCAAAAACTGCCAATGTAGAAGCTGTTCTAGAGTACCCTCTTCCGACCACCAGAAAGTCCTTACAAAGATTCTTAGGGTTAGCCTCATACTACAGGAGATTCTGCAAGAACTTCTCTTCAGTTGCTGCCCCTTTAACATCCCTAACCAGTCCCAAAGTTAAAATCGGTTGGACTGAAGAATGTCAATCCTCTTTTGAAGCCTTAAAGCTGTTTCTGACAAACAACCCTGTTCTTAAATCCCCCGATTTTAACAAGCCTTTTATCCTTCAAATAGATGCTAGCGATGCGGGAGCTGGAGGGGTGCTACTCCAAGAGTCAGATGGTATACTTCACCCAGTCAGCTACACCTCCACTAAGTTCAAGCATCACCAGAAGTCCTACAGCACCATTGAGAAGGAAGCACTTAGTTTGGTACTCGCCCTGCAAAAATATGAATGCTACTTACTAGGTGCTGCTGAGGTACAAGTCTTCACCGACCACAACCCCTTGACCTTCCTCGACAAGATGAAGTCCCACAACCAACGTCTACTACGCTGATCCATCTATCTGCAGAAGTTCCCTCTGCAGATCCGCCACATCAGAGGAACCGAAAACATCATGGCAGATGCCTTATCACGACTGCCTCCTTAACATGATACCTCCTTCACCAGTGTACAGTATCGTCAGTCTTCGCCTCATTGGCCTCTTTTTCTACGAGCCACTCTGTTGGGCTCGTCTTCTAAGGGGGAGGTGTCACCCATCTGCCAGATTGGCATCTTGATTTTGTATATAGTTCTAATTTTCATTTGTTGTGGAAATGTACAGTTCATTCCTGTACCTGTTTTTAAGATCCTTGGCTATATCTTTAGTTATCCCGTTTTCAGAGTGCTTTCTGTTTTCCCTGCCTAGTTAGTCTCACCTGGTCCTCTACTGTGATAAGTGTCCTATTGGAGTAGCTGTCTTCTTATTCTTCAGTTTTTGTAATGTATTAATGTTCTTTTATATAAATCTTGAGTGAACCTTAGTGAAACTGATAACGTGACTTATATTTAAAATTTAGTATATTAAGGTTTATTGATTTTAGTATTTGTGCAGTGCAGGATTGTTTGAGTGTTTTCTTGTTTATTTCGGTGAGAAAGGGATTAACGGAATTATGTAAACTGTTTCAATATTGAAGTGTTAAATTTTGTTGTTTTGAAATTAAACCTTTCCTTACTTATTTTATGTGACCTATGGAACTTATTATTCTCTGAACCTTGGCCATGAAGCCGTCAAAATATATATATATATATATATATATATATATATATATATATATATAGAACAGACTGGAGTAACATCGTAACATCAAATGGCATGAAGATTAGCAAGGAGAAACCTGAGATTATGCTCCGGTTTCGAACACCGGCACATATAAATATTTCATTAGGAGAGCAAGCATTAAAACCGTGCAGAAACTAAATAGTTGGGAGCTGTATTTAGTGATCAAAATGACCCTACGCTTGAAATAACAAATAGAGTACATAAATTCAATAATAACTTTTATCTACTCTATCCACTGTTGAAAGATAGGAACATACCCCACAAAGTATAAATCTAATATACATCTCCATACTGAGGCCAATTCTAACCTACAGCCATGAGTCTTGGACGTTAAAATCAAAGACTAGAAGCCAGCTCCAGGCAGCAGAAAGGGGGGTACTGAGATTGATAAAAGGTGTCACAAAACTGGATAAACTTCGAAGTGAACAAATCAGGAGGGAATTAAGAGTGGAAGGAATTTTGAACTTTATTGAAAGAGGAGAACTAAAATAGTTTGGACACGTCGAAAGAATGGAAGAAAAACGATATCCAAGGAAATATTTGGAATGGAGACCCCAAGGCAGAAGTCTAGTTGGTAGGCCAAAAATATTGAGAGAGGAGTGAGAAGGAGAGGTATGAATTTCCAAGAGATTGAAGAACCACAAGGGGCATGTGTGTGTGTACACGTGTGTAAGCTTGTGATTGACTGTTTGGCTACTTCTGCCTTAGTCCATCCAAGCATAT
>NC_090763.1:17046838-17066838 GCF_036898095.1 Palaemon carinicauda
TTCATCATCTTCAAGGTCAAAAGGTCATATTTCAAGGTCAAAATAGTGAATTTTGGTAATTTTTACTCGTTTTTGTGTGTAACTCATAGATGGTGAGGGATGGCTGATTATAATAAGAGGCAAGTCTGTAGTTCTGTCCAAATTTAATATATATTGTCAAATATTGTATCACTCAAACATTCCAAACAAGCCCTAAAACAATGAAACACTAAAATAAGAAATAAAGAACGGTATTTCTCATCACAACAAAACTCAAAGACATAAACATTTGATTAGATGAACATCGCTAGATGGAGAGCTTTTCTTGCCTCCTGAGGCATCTCACAGCCTTTTCTTTGTCACTTACATTGAGAACCTGAGCTTTCAATAGAATGTTGGCTAAAGTCGTACAGGCTGCATTATTAGTAGCTAAAGGTGCATCTACAAAAGATAACAATTCAGCAAAATGAAAGCGGCAATGCATTTTAGTCATGGCATGCAAATTATAGGCATTATGTACAAAAAAGACAGTTGAAATAGTTGGTACACTCAGTCCACCTCTATTCAAATGATCTAAGAACTCAGATGACACCTCGTTACCATCTTCATCATCCATGATATCCTCCATACTAGTGCTATTACAATATTTATACAACTTTATGCTTAAGGTTATCAGCAGACCTCAAGAGCTCCCGAGTGTCTTGAGGAGTGATCTCGTCAATGAGTTCACTTCGCTCATCTGGATTTATGGAAGAAGTACAATTCTTGTCGCAATCAAGCACACGAGAACTAGATTCTGGCATAATGTCATGCTTTAGAAGTGTCTGCAAATTTGTAACTTTTGCTGCAGCCATAATGTCAACTACATCAATGTAGAAGTTTCCACCACTTCTTTGCCTGGCTTGACCGAAAAACTTTTCCAAGGCTTCATCCGCGAATATAGCAGGAAGAACGTAGTCAAAGTCTTTCTCTGCTAGAAGCAATTTGGCAGCAGCCACATTATTAAGTGTAGACACAATGAATGCTTCAGCAGTTTGCTTAGTTAACTTCAGCTTACGACCACTACCTCCTTGCCATGTGCAGGTCGATATAATTTGGCAGGCGTCCTCCAACTTAGTGAAAGATGTACAGTCTGCTGTCCAAGGCTGTCCGGATTCGTCACGTAGATGTCTAGCTGAGAAACGGTCTTTCACATTCATCATCTTGAACCACTCACTCATTGTCTGGGTGAGAATGATGGTGCCTTCGCTGATGCCCAATGAATCCTTGAAGGTCTTTAAGTCAGCGACAGTCTTGTCATTGAACACCTGACATACTAAGGGTACGCTCTGGCATTGAAGGTGTTTGGGGAAAACAGCTGTGTGCGTCAGCTTGGTTAAGCGAATAGGAGTAGCTCGGTCGATCTCATAAAGCTTCCGAATATCACTCCAGTAAGCTTTGTACTCATTGCCATGTACAAGAAATGAGAGTGTCTGGCCATCAACAGTAATCCAGTTGTTACGAACATTTTTGAAGATGTGCACGTAGTCGTACACTAAGAACATAGATTGCTCTTGAATGGATAGCACTTGACAACTTCCAGGTCCTCCAAGTTTCGAATAAACACTGCGATTGGTATTGCAATTGTCACATATCAAAGAAATCACAGTACCGCCAGCACCAACTACAGCTGAGGCAGCTTCAGTAAGAAGTTCACTCAGCTTATCGGCAGCTAGCTTTTTGCAGGGTAAAACGTGTAGAATATAGCGTGGACCACCAAAATGGCAGGCAACTTCAACAACCATAGCATGTGAAGCAAGCATTTCATGGTCACTACCCGCTGCAACGTTTTGAGCATATCCTAGAACATGTCCTCCAGAAAATCGCAATGTCTCGATCAGCTTTACTTCATCAAACATTAGATTCACCAAACGCTGCTGCGGCTTAAGCTGGTCGAATAACGTTTTGAGGTTGGAGTCCTGCAGACTACTAGAAAGCACCTCTTTTATCTTTTTTGTTGATGGTAGAATGATTAAGCCAGATCGCCGAATCATTTTGTATGCACTGGGTGATATGTTGTGAAGCTGCATTGCGAATATCAGAGTGACGGTATGAAATCGACGACCATCAGGAGGTTTGAACACAAGCCGCAGCTGTGACAGAATGAAGGTTAAATGAGGAAGCTCGTGTGCCTCAGTCATTTTGCAGAGCTGGCTTATTATGTACTGAAGACTTTCCTGGCTTGTGTACTCATAGGTGTTTACCTGTTCAGTTATGGATCTAATCTGGGACCATTTTGAGAGCAAGCTGTTCTTTTGCAAAGGAAAAAGTCGTTTAGGCACGTCAATGCCATCTTTCTCAACTCTATTCAAGAATAGGAATCCAAAAGGTGAGTTGACTTGTTGTAGATGAAAGAACTGCTTGACAGTTTGTCCAGTAGCGTCAGTTCTTGATAGGTAGAGATCTTTCTGGTCTTTTATGACGTTAAAACCAGGAAAATAGGAGCTAATTTTGGCGCGAAATTGGTCGAAATCTCGGATTTTGTCTGCAGCCTCAGCAGCTGCACGCAGCACCTTTTCAGCTCTTGATTGTGATGTAGAAGATGATGTTGGGCGTGGGGCTGAGGTAACCTGCTTCAAAGCTGATTTTGGTATTCCAGGAAATATTGATGGAGGTTGTTTGGGTCGCTTGCCACCCTTAACTGACACCCATTCACAATTGAAATGTGTCTCACAAATATATATCTCCTTCAAGCGTCTCAAGCTTTCTTTCTCATTCGGCATTGCCAATATCCATCTCTCTCTCTCCTCAGGATCTTTTGGGAAGGATATGACTTTTACATAAGGTGTCCCATCATAGTTCCCTTTATAACCAAAGCAGCCACAGTGACGTGGCATATTGTGAGATCACCAGCTGGACCGTTTCTATAACAAAAACAGAAACAAAACACATTAGTCAGTGAGATTTGAACAGAAAATGGGATTTGCATAGAAAACGAGATAAAAACAGGAAAAGTTGTGGGAGCAAAATGATCTTAAAATTTGAAAATACATAACATATGTCAATTTAAAAAAAAAAACAGGCATGAAGTCTCTCAGACTCAAGTTAAAAACCCCGAGGTCCTGACGTTCCAGTCCTTCCTTAAAGGAGTCTATGATATATATATATATATATATATATATATATATATATATATATATATATATATATATATATATATACAAGGCACATAATTAGTGATTGATACAGAACATGGGCCATTCAACTGAACCGTAACAAAGCCCAAAGAATGATTGTATGTATGTCAAGGACCGATGTGGCTCCTCAACATCCAGATCTTTGCAACGGACAAATTCACGGAGGCCTTGGCATGCCTCCTTTGGCGATGGACAGACAAATAACAGAGATATATAAATTAATAAATTATATTTCATTATCAACATCAACCGTTGCCAGTCCACTGAAGGAAAAAGGCCTCAGAAATGTTTTCCCACTCGTGCCTGTTTATGGTTTTTGTCCACAAATTTACTTTGCACATCAATCCATCGTCTCATCCTTCTTCCCCTGAAAATTTAAGAGAGAGAGAGAGAGAGAGAGAGAGAGAGAGAGAGAGAGAGAGAGAGAGAGAGAGAGAGAGAGAGAGAGAGAGAGTGCTATAAGTGGATGAGATCATGGAGGAGGGGTAGATGGAGATGGTTTGGGCATGCTCTTCAAAATCCCCAAAAGAGATTAATGTTCACCAAACCATCAACTGGGTGCCACATGGTACTAGAAGAGTTGGAAGACCCAGGCCTATATGACTGAGGAGTGTAGAAGTAATGAATTAAATGCATAGGATAGAAACGACTGCCGAAATCCAACTGAGGCCCTTTTGCGTCAATAGGTGTAAGAGATGAAGTTATATATATATATATATATATATATATATATATACATATATATATATATATATATATATATATATATATATATATAAAGATTACACTAGTCCAATTAGAAAAACAGCTAGACTTTAATCAATCAAGAGAGCAGGTAGGCTTTAGAAGTGGGTATTCAACAACTGACCATATCCATGTAATTAACCAACTAATGGAAAATTCAAGAGTATGACGAACCACTTTGTATAGCATTTATAGACTACGAGAAAGCTTTTGATTCTGTCAAGACTTACATAGCAATGAAAGCCCTTCAAAGTCAAGGAATACAAGAATCTTCTACAAGAATCTAATGATAGAACGATGAGATATCCATACGGGAATTATAGCAATCCTAAAAACTACATTAAGATAGTGAGAAAATATCTGATTGAGAAAGGAGTCAGATAGGGAGACCTTATCTCTTAAATTATTCACAGTGAGCCAAAAAGAAGCTATGAAAAATGATTGGGAAAATGTAGGAATTAACACTGATGAGAAATACTTGAGTTTGCATTGTTCTATTTAGTGATTCAAGGAAGCAATTGCAAAAGATGATAGACGATTTGAACAGAGAAAGAAGAAATGGAAGACTGAAAATGAATAGGAGTAAAACTAAGATACTATTCAATTAAACCGCAGACGTCAAATAAAAACATTATCATCATAAAACGCTGCAGTGAAAAAAAAAAATAAAATAAAATACAGTTGCTGGGTGTTATTCATATCGAAATTTCTTTGCTTATATAAAGAAGTTAAAAAAATAATAAAATCATTATGCATTACACGGAAACAAACTTTCAAGGAAAAACATCCGTTCTTTTTTTTTTTTTTGTTTGTTTACTGATGAGAAAATGACACTTTGTTAGATGGAGGCGATATGAGATTAAAGAAATTTACTATTGCGTATACCAATGGCCCTGACTAGTAATTAGATAACACGTTTTTATTATTCTCTTTAGAGTTTTTTCTTGATCCAGGGCAAAGGTGTTATCACCTCTGGCACTATAAAAGCCTTCGGTGCCTCTGCACACAACCTGATTCTACTCCAACTTGTGAGTCTTAGCAAGAAGTCACAATGAAGTCCTGCCTGGTTATCCTCGCCCTTTTGGCAGCGGTCTGCACGGCGCAGCATCCCTGCTGTGAGTTGCTCAGGTCCTACCTTTGCCCCCCCCCCCCCCCCCCCACAACCCTCTTGATTCAAATTTCATCTTTGTCATTTAAGGAAACTTCTGAAGTCGAGTAGAGCCTTACCCATTCTCACAAAATTATTGCTATTTTGGTTACAGCCCCCTTTACATTGAAGACCTTTTTAAAACAATGATTTAGTTTTTTGTTTTTTGTTTTTTTGCACTTAGAGCTTAGAAGATGGAATAAAAAAATAATATTATATTGAAAGAATACAGTGGAAATTAAATTCTTTTCAGTCACAAATAGATGTATCATGAGTTAATTTCCATTTTGATTTGAGTAATATCAACTGAATACATACATATATATATATATATATATATATATATATATATATATATATGAATATATATATGTATATATATACATACACACACACACACACACACACACATATATATATATATATATATATATATATATATATATATATGACTTCACATATTTTGCTCAAACATATATTGGTTCTCTAGTAGAACTCACACAGACATATATATATATATATATATATATATATATATATATATATATATATACACACACACACACACACATATATATATATATATATATATATATTAAATCACCATATTCATCAACCAATGCTAGTCCACTGCTAGACAAAGGCTTATGACATGTCCTTCCACTCCCGTCTGTCTATGTTCTTTCTGAGCCAGTCTAACCCGCAAGTTTCTTAGCTTGTTATTCATAACCTATTCTATCTGTTCCTGCTCCACAGAATTCCATGACCGATCTCACCGAATCTCGGCCTCTTTGACAAAGACGGGAAAGCTTGTGAGATCGATAATGAAACTAAATCTTTCACGAGTTCGTAGATTTCTGTGAGTTTAATATTTGTATTTTTCCTGTCAGGGCCCAACCCGCCTCAGAACCTGCGAGTGTCTTCCCTGACGGCCCATTCCATCGAAGTAGAATTCGAAGACCCGGATAACATTCAAGACTGTCCCATCGGCAGCTACCATTACGAGATCGAGAAGGTTCCCATCGGAAGTGACATTGGAAGTGAAATCGTGAAGTACAGCTCCACCCCAGACAGAACGCATTCCCACGACTTCATACTTCTCCATTCGGAAACTGTCTACAAGATCTCCGTTACTGCTATCTCAACATTTGATGATTTCTCCCGTCCAGCAACCATTGAAGCCGAAACACTAAAGCAGTAATACGTGTAAAACCTTCAACAGTTTGTACGTAAAATGAATTTTGATATATAAAATATATATAGTTTTTTATAATTTTTCCTGGTCAACAAGTAAAAAGTTGTAGGAAATCAAATTTTCTTTTATTCGTATCAATCATTCTTGAACATCTTATTCCTTGTACTTTCGACTTGAGAGTAAGCATGTAGATACAGGGAAAGGCTATACAAATACGAAGATATATATATATATATATATATATATATATATATATATATATATATATATATATATATATATATATATATATATATATATATATATATATATATATATATATATATATATACACGTGTGTGTGTAAGACACTGGTAGATATGTGTTGAGCAAAGGCTGGTTGTAAGTTCTAGTTTTTAAAAAAGAAAGATAATAACAAGTATACATGGGTAAGAGTGGCAAATGGAAGAGTGGTAGAAAAGGCGTTAATGGATTATGAGTTGATGACTAGAAGAATGTTTGGAAGATTTAAAGATGTGCACGTCTTTAGGGGTATGGCTAACGGTATGTCTGATAATTTTTTGTTGGAAGGAAAATTAGTTGTAGCAAAAGAGTGGGGGAATAGAGTAGGGGGATGTAAAGCGGAGGTAGTGAAGGTTGAAGAGTCAATAAAACCTGAGGTAAAAAGTGAATGTTAAGAAAGATTGGAAATGGCATATCCCTGAGGTAAAAAGTGAATGTTAAGAAAGATTGGAAATGGCATATGACAGAGGGAAAGTGAGACAAACTGGTAATTTAGAGGATGAGAGTGGTAAGAGGATTATTTTAGGCAGCATGAGGAAGGGTAGTGAATGGTGGAATGACGGAGTGAAGATAAAAGGGGAAGAGAAAAAGAGGGCATTTGAAGAATGGCTGCAGAGTAATAGTGTAAAGAAGTATGAAAGATATAGAGAGAAAAATGTGGAAGTAAAACGAAAGGTACCTTAAGCAAAGAGGACAGCTGACTGGGGGTGGGGTGAGGGATTGGTCGTTCATATGAAGAACGAAGTGAAGAGAGTAAGGAGGGGTGATTCGAGATTTGAAGAGACAGTGAAAGATGGAAATGGAAGGTTGTTAAAAGGCGAGGAAACAAGGAAAAAGTCGCCAGAATATTTTGAATGAATGAATGATTTGAAGTTCTCTGGCAACCTGATATCGAAGGTCATTGACGGCAATATCGTTTATTATAAATAAAGATTAAAAGAATATTCAATTAACGCCAGAAAAGTAAATATATTATAAAACATAAATAGCATTAAGAAGACCTGCTTCTGATATAAATTTAAAAATACCACTGGCATTGTATGACACATCATGTCCAAGAATCTTGGCAAGGATGAACCTCCCATCTTCACCCTGAGCCTCAAACAGATATCTATTTCTTTCTGTACTATAAGTGGGACATTCAGTCAACAAATGCCTCACTGTCAAGGGTATCAAACAGTTGTCGCACTATGGTTAGTGTTGGCCAGCCAGCAGAAACTCATGTGTCATCCGAGTGTGACTAACGCGGAGATGACAAAGAGTAGTCTCCCATTTTCGGGGCATCTCATTATACCTCCAAGGGGATATAACAATCGCAATTTCTCTTATCTTATTTTCGGTTAAACTATCCCAATGCTGTTGCCAATTGTTATAAATAAAATTCTTAATTGCTGATGCTGGTAAAAAGTCATTACAAAGAATGGGATACCTTCTTGGTAACAACTCGGCTGCAGCACTCTTTGTCAGTGAATCTGCCTCTTCATTTCCAGACGCACCTACGTGTGCTGGAACCCAACACAATCGAACTGTTATACTTGTTGTTGCAGGTGTTGAGGTGCCAGGGATGAGAGATGAGAATGAGAGAGAGATTACAAGTGAGGAAGTGAGGAGAGCACTAGATGAAACGAGAGTAGGAAAAGCACCTGGTATGGATGGTGTGAGACCAGAGATGTTAAATGAAAGGTGTATGACTGTACTTGACTGGTTGGTGAGATTGTTTAATAAGTTTTATGTTGTCAATGGTACCAATAGACTGGATGTGTGCATGTATTGTACCACTATATAAGGGTAGGGGAGATGTGCCTGAGTGTTGTAATTCAAGGGGTATTAGTTTGTTGAGTGTGGTTGAAAAAGTGCATGGTAGACTACTAATTAACAGGATTAAGAAAAAAACAGAGAATGCAATCTTAGAAGTAAAGGGTGGTTTTATAAGCGTCAGGGGATGTATGAATCAGATTTTTACAGTTAGGCATATATGTGAGAAATATTTAGTAAAAGGTAAGGAGGTGTATGTTGAGTTTATGGATCTGGAGAAAGTGTAAGGTAGAGTTGATAGGGAAGCGATGTGGAATGTGATGAGGTTATTTGGAATTGGTGGAATATTGTTGCAAGAAGTGAAGATTTTTTACGAAGTGGTTTCTGGTGAGAATGGGGCTGAGACAGGGATATGTGATGTTGCCATGGTTGTTCGACTTGTATGTTGATGGAGTGGTGAGAGAGGTGAATGCTCGAGTGCTTGGTCGACGATTGAAACTAATAGACGAGAGTCATCATGAATGGGAGGTAAATCAGTTGTTGTTTGCGGATGATACTGTACTAGTTGCAGACTTGGAAGAGAAACTTGATCGATTGGTGACAGAGTTTGGAAGGGTATGCGAGAGAAGGAAGTTGAAAGTTAATGTGGGTAAGAGTAAAGTTATGAGATGCACGAGAAGGGAGGGTCGTGCGAGGTTGAATGTCATGTTGAATGGAGAGTTACTTGAAGTAGATCAGTTTAAGTACTTGGTGTCTGTTCTTAAAGCAAATGGTGGAGTAGAAGCATATGTACACCAGAGAGTGAATGAAGGATATAAAGTGTTTGAAGCAGTGAAGGGAGTGGTAAAGAATAGAAGGTTGGGCATGAATGTAAAGAGAGTTCTGTATGAGAAGGTGATTGTACCAACTGTGATGTATGGATCAAAGTTGTGGGGAATGAAAGTGATGGAGAGACAGAAATTGAATGTTTGAGATGAAGTGTCTGAGGAGTATGGCCGGTATATCAAGATTAAATTGGGTTAGAAATGAAATAGTAAGGGTGAGAACGGGTGAAAAAAATGATTTAGCAGCTAGAGTGGATATGAATGTGTTGAAGTGGTTTGGCCATGTTGAAAGAACGGCAAGTGGCTGTCTACTACAGAAGGTGATGAATGCAAGAGTAGATGAGAAAAATACAAGAGGAAGGCCAAGGTTTCGGTGGATGGATGGAGTGAAGAAAGCTCTTGGTGATAGGAGGATAGATGTGAGAGAGGCAAGAGAGCATGCTAAAAATAGGAATGAATGGTGAGCGATTGTGAAGCAGTTCCAATAGGCCCTGCTGCTTCCACCGGTCGCCTTGGTGACCGCGGAGGTAGCATCAGTAGGGGATTCAGCGTATGAAACTTCATCTGTGGTGGATAACAGAGGAGGGTGGGCTGTGGCACCCTAGCAGTACCAGCCGAACTTAGCTGAATCCGTCATCAGGCTGGGAGGAGCGAATAGAGGAAAGGTTCCACTTTCTTCATTTGTTTGAGGTCGGCTATCCCCCAAAAATGGGGGAAAGTGCCTTGGTAAATAGAATGTATATATACACACACACACACACACATATATATATATATATATATATATATATATATATATATATACATACATATATATATATGTGTATATATATATATATATATACATACACACATATATATATATACATATATATAAATATATATATATATATATATATATATATATATATATATATATATGCTGTGGCACATTAGCAGTACCAGCCGAACTTGGCTGAATCCGTCATCAGGCTGGGAGGAGCGAATAGAGGAAAGGTTCCACTTTCTTCATTTGTTTGAGGTCGGCTATCCCCCAAAAATGGGGGAAAGTGCCTTGGTAAATAGAATATATATATATATATATATATATATATATATACATACACACATATATATATATATACATATATATATATATATATATATATATATATATATATATATATGCTGTGGCACATTAGCAGTACCAGCCGAACTTGGCTAAAACCCTCATCAGGCTGGGAGGAGCAAATAGAGGAAAGGTCCCCCTTTCTTTATTTGTTTGAGGTCGGCTATCCCCCAAAAATGGGGGAAGTGCCTTGGTAAATAGAATATATATGTATATATATATATATATATATATATATATATATATATATATATATATATATATATATATATATAGATACATACACACACATATATATATATACATATATATAAATATATATAAGAATATATGTATATATATATATATATATATATATATATATATTTACATATAAATACATATATATAAATATATATATTTTTATATAGATATTTATACATATATATACATATATATATATATATATATATATATATATATACATTATATATATATACTATGCTACTACCCTAGTTAGGAAAGCAAAATGCTATAAACCCATGGGCTCCAACAGGAAAAAATAGCCCAAAGAGGAAAGGAAATAAGGAAATAAATAATGGATATGAGAAATAATTAACAATTAAAAAAACATTTAAAAAACGTAACAATATCAAAACAGATATTTCAACATACAAACATTTGCTGCAAGTTTGAACTTTTGAAGTTCTACCGATTCAACTACCTTATAAGGAAGATCATTCCACAGCTTGGTCACAGCTGGAATAAAACTTCTAAAATACTGTGTAGTATTGAGCCTTATGATGGAGGAGACCTGACTATTATAATTAACTGTAAGCCTAGTAATACGAACATGTCCGGGAAGATCTGAATGTAAAGGATGATTAGAATTATGAAAAATATTTTGCAACATGCATAACGAACTAATTGTACGAAGGAGCCCGATATTAATAATTAGATTAGAAATAAGATAATTTAATATGCCATAATTCCAGTCCAACAAATAAAGATGAGAATCAGCAGCTGAAGACCAGACAGGAGAACAATACTCGTAACAAGGTAGAATGAAAAAAAGGTAGAATGACAGAATTAAAACACTTCTTCAGAATAGATTGATCATCAAAAATCTTAAAAGACTTTCTCAATAAGCCAATTTTTTATGCAATTGAAGATGACACAGATGTAATGTGTTTCTCAAAAGTAAATTTGCTATTAAAAATCCCACCTAAAACTTTAAGTCATACAGAGTTAAAAAACATTTTATTAGGATTCAACTTCATGCCCCATAAATTGCACCATGCACTAATTTTAGCTAGATCTCTATTAAGGGATTCAGGAACGCCAGATCTACATTCCGGTGATGGAAATGATGAAAATATGCAACAAGCTTGTTTTCTAGGCTAAACCATATAACAACTGTTTATAGTATGAAAACCAGATATCACACTCCTATACTCACTATGGTGCCTATAAACGACTCTCTGCGATCTATTTTTCAAAAATTCAATCACAATGCTAAGAAACGACGCACCCACTCCAAACTGTTTGAGTTTGAAAACAAGGGCTTCGTGATTAACACGGTTAAAGGCAGCACTAAAATAAAGACCAATCATACGAACTTCCTGACCTCAGTCAAGGGATTTCTGTACAGCATTGGAGATTGTAAGAAGGGCATCACATGCTCCAAGGTCTTTACAAAAACCAAATTGCAAACTAGGGAACAGATAATTACCTTCGGCAAATCTATTAAGACGTTTTGCCGAAAGACGTTCAAAAACTTTATATGATATGGAAGTTATGGATATTGGGCGGTAATCAGTTGGACTCGAGCTACCACAAACACATTTACATATTATAGTAACATTACCCATTCTCCAACAAGTGCCAATAGCTCCTCTTCTTCCTAATTTATGCAAAGTAACAGATAACTTTGGAGTACAGAAATCTGCAGTCTTTATAAAAAAACAAAGGAAAAATACCATTTGGGTCTACACCTATACAACTATCAAGGTCCATTAAGAGAGCTTTAATTTCACGAGATAAAAAAGATAAACTACTTAATTTAGCCACAGGAAAACAAGAATGAGGAATATCAAGTTTCTCATTACTATGTTTACTTTCAAACACATCAGCCAATACGGTTGCCTTTTCCTTTGGACATTGAGTAACAGAGCCATCTGGTTTAGGTAAGAGAGGAACTGTTGCATCTACACCAAAGAGGGCAGATTTAAAGGTAGTCCACCACTTAGGTTCCTGCGTTGTACCAGAGAGGGTTTCTTTTATGATTAAATTGTATTCATTTTTCAGGTGAAGCATAAACTCTCTGAGCAAAAGCTCTAAGCTGAGTATTGTTATTCCAAGTCAAATCTGATCTGTTACCCTTCCAAAGATGATAGGCCTCCTGCTTCTTCATTCGGTATCTTAGCACACGAAAAGAGATACGCCTATCAATTATGTTGACTAGATTATCATTCAAAGGGACAACAGGATCAAGACTACGATACAATTGTGACCAATTCTAGCCCAAAAGATCACTAAAAATCCCATTCCAGTTGGCTTGAGATTTCATATAAATCTTACATGAGTACTAATAAAATCAAGGCATGATCACATGTCCGAACTGGAGAACCAAAATTATTTGTTATAATGCTAGGGGAGTTGGTGTATGTGAAATCAAAGCAGTTACCAGACCTGTGAGTAGCTTCACTGAGGCAAATTCTAAAGCTCTTAAGTCATGGCATTGAAATCACCAACTAAGACAAAAGAGGCGATTCTATCGTCTTGTATTTTAGCCATAATGGTAAGAAGACAATCGAAGATAATATATAAATATATATACTGTGAATATATATATATATATATATATATATCAATATCTATCTATCTATCTATCTATCTATATATATATATATATATATATATATATATATATATATATATATATATATATATATATATATATCCTTTTCCCAGTGATGCAAGCTTACAAATCAAGCATACATTGTATAAGAGGTCCAAGTTACTTGTGTGACGAAGGAGGGAGAAGGTTGTGACTCAAGGGCAGGAAGCAATCAACTGAGTACTATATTAAAGAACACTCTCCTTTATATACAAAACCTTAAGGCAACAGGAAAATACATGTTCGAGGAAATGACAATGTTACAGAGGAAAACAGCAGACATGAATTTTCATGTTCGTTTTAGTGCGAGGGAAGAGCGAAGATACAAGCATAATATATACAAAAGGAATTATGTACAATTGTGTGACACACGGTTGGTACATGGCTCCCCCTCTAAAAATGACATACTGAACATGTTAAATAGGTGCCCTGAACCTGGAGAGGTAGTAGTAAAAACTGCTCCGATTAGCGGCAGTGAGTGGCTGTAGAAGTCGATGGTTGGGGTGCGAGCGAGTAGTGGATGATGGGTGGCTGTGTTGCCGCTCCGGCTCGTCACGGGGTAGGCGAGTGTGTCCTACGGCATTCATAGGCGTGTGTGTCCTACGGCATTCATAGGCGAATGTGTCCTACGGCATTCATAGGCGTGTGTGTCCTACGGCATTCATAGGCCTACGGCATTCATAGGCGTGTGTCCTACGGCATTCATAGGCGTGTCCTACGGCATTCATAGGCCTACGGCGTTCATAGGCGTGTATGTCCTACGGCGTTCATAGGCGTGTATGTCCTACAGCATTCACGTCAGCTTCGGTTGAAGTTGAATAGGTGTCCTCTTCGTCACGAGTGGAGGCGTTGATGGAGGTTTTGAAGGTCATGAAGTGGCTGTTCATAAGGGCATGAAGTAGGTTCACCTCACGAGGAGAGCTGTCTGCGGCAGGTTGCAGGCGAGTGATACTGGTCATTTTCCCGAGGGTGAGCGAAGCCCTTTGGTCCCCCAACGGTTGTTGAGAGAGCTGAAAAGGCGTTGCTATACGGGCGGCTGGCGACAGCGAGTACTGCTGCAGAAGGTACGCGTTGACGGCGTCATAGTAACGTTGAGAGGTGGAAGGGGAGGGGGGGAGACGGGAGGAGCGAGTCACTCCGGGGTCACCAATGTGACGAAGGAGGGAGAAGGTTGTGACTCAAGGGCAGGAAGCAATCAACTGAGTACTATATTAAAGAACACTCTCCTTTATATACAAAACCTCAAGGCAACAGGAAAATACATGTTCGAGGAAATGACAATGTTACAGAGGAAAACAGCAGACATGAATTTTCATGTTCGTTTTAGTGCGAGGGAAGAGCGAAGATACAAGCATAATATATACAAAAGGAATTATGTACAATTGTGTGACACACGGTTGGTACACTTGGTAGCCTGGTGTTAGATATAGCGATAAAAGACTTCACCTGATAACAAGACTTCTTAAAGCTTGTTGAAGTAAATACTGTTTCTAAATATAATGATTTCATGATATTTCAAAAGCCTATTTTTATAACTACTTTGTCTCCATATCTGTAACAGCAACAAATGTTTTTTTTATTTTTTTATTTAATTTTACTAACGTATAAGTTTTCATGCTCGGAGGTGTTTAACTCTCAAAGTAAAGACTATATTAGAGACACTAACGCTACACTTCCAAGACGTATGCTGTCCCACAGAAATCAGGAGGGCAATAAACCAACACTAAAGGTTAAAGTTTTAAGGCCGCTGATGACTGGCAGTGGCAAGGGAGAGTGACATTCCCCTACCAAACAGGACAATGCCCTAGAGACTGACCATATATACATCATTATAATCAGAGCCCAAGATCCCTCTCCACCCTGGCTAGGGCCGAGGAGAGCCAGACAATGGCTGGTAATGACTCAGCGGATAGACCTATAGGCTCATCCAAAACACGATATTTTTAGACCAAAAGGATTCTGAGGTTGCAGCGACCAAAGGAACTGATGAGTTTGAGTGGGACTCGAACCAGTGTGGTGATCACCAGGCAAGGACATTATCAACAGGCCACCACCGAATTGATTGCTGAAACCAAGAGTGTTCAAAATAGCTCAAAATGTAAGCATCACTCTCCATGGGACAACATTGAACATTCAACGAGATTCTGATTATATGCTTCCTTCAAGCAGGAAGCGATACGGATAATGTCTGTAGTGGTGCAAGTCCGAGTGTGTGCGTATGTATAAGTACATGTGTGTGTGTAAACTTGAAGCCGAGAAAATACCACTATTCCTGTAGGAACCCATTGCCCTATCATATGTGTATATATACATACATATATCTATCTACAGTATATACATATATATATATACACAGTATATATATGTATATATATATATATATACAGTATATATATATATATATATATATATATATATATATATATATATATGTGTATATATACAATATATATATGTATATATATATATATATATATATATATATATATATATGTATATATATATATATATATATATATATATATATATATATACACACAGTATATATATGTATATATACAGTATATATATATGTATATATACAGTATATATATATATATATATATATATATATATATATATATATATATTATATATATATATATATATATATATATATATATATTATATATATATACATACATGCAGTAATACCTCGACATACAAGTGTCCCGACATACAAGTGTCCCAACATACGAGAAATTTGAGATACGATGAAAGTTTTGAGCAAATTTTTGCCCCGACATACGAGACAAATTTGAGATACGAGGATACGAGACTGTTCCCTATGCGGCCGCTAGGTGGCCGAGTGTGCGAGAGGCTGCTCAAGAGGACAGTATCGCTCGCTCTTTCCTGTCAGATCTCCATCGAATCAAGTTATCTCTGAGCATCGGCCGTAGTGTTTGCGGTTTTTTTACATGTTTTTTGCGTTAATCAGTACAGAATTTAGTGAATAAGCAATGGGTCCAAAGCAAGCGAGTGCAAACAAGGGTAGTGAAAAAATAAAGCGTATAATGACAATCGAGATGAAGCATAAAATAATAGAAAAACATTAGAGCGGTGTACGAGTGACTGAGCTAGCTCACCAATATGAGAGGAGTACATCAACAATATGTACCATCCTCAAGCAGAAGGATGCTATAAAGAAGGATATCACAGACATGTTAGCGAAGTGGCAGGAGTTTTCTAATCTTATGGAAAAGAGGCACCCGCACAAGTTGGTGTGTGGTCGTGCGTCAGCGTTTTGTGACGACACTTGTGTACGACATTTCCGTAACATTTTGAAGGGGAGACAAAAGCAAACATCACCTAGATAGGTTCCTTTTAAAAAGGCCGGCAAAAAGTGAAGGTGAAAGGGAGTCAAAAAGTGAGGAAAAAAGAGCCAAGCCGGAAGAAGAGAAGTAAAAAAATGAAAATGATAAAAAATTAGAGTTAAGTTTAGTGTAATGTAAGATTAACATTTATTTTCAAGTGTGTGTACAGTAACCTAATTTCAATTAAGTTAAATTTAAAGTTTTAAGTTATGATGTTACGTAATGTTACAAAAGTGTAGCGTACCGAATGTGTTGCCATCGAGTCTCTCTCCTCCCCTATCTCTCTCCCTCCTCCTCCGCACACCCCGCCATTAGCCGCTACTGTCTGTCTCGAAGGTAAGAACTCCATAATAATGTCATATTTTATTGCAGATCATAACCAGTACATAGGTACTTGTTATTTTGTGAGTGTAGGTTGTGAATTATAACAATTAAAAACATGTTTTTTCACTGTAATATACTGTTTTTAGGTGTTTTTTTCACAGGGTAGGAACAGATTAATTTTTCTTAGTTATTTTATATGGGAAAAATTGATTCAAGACATGAGCGAATTGACATACGAGCTTGGGTCCCGGAACGCATTAAGCTCGTATCTCGAGGTATTACTGTATATATATATATATATATATAATTTATATATATACATATATACATATATCATATTATAGTCCCGTGGTCTGGAAACCAAAATATAATATTATATATATTACGGCTGGCAAGCTACACAATCTCTCGAGTTCCAAACTCACCTGGTTGTTTTTACATTATTCTGTTGTATTTGAATATATTAACACCCGAGCTCAGATAATTATATAACTCCCAGACAGTAATATATAAAAACACTGAATATCCAAAGGTCTCTGAAGTACACTTAAACATAATTGGGTAACTATTATTTAAGAACTATTTAAAACCATCGGTTACTTCGATTCTTTAACAGGGATACGAGTGAGTACTGAAATAAACATGGAGATTGGAATAATCCATTTTTTACAAAAATAAATATATTCTATAAAAATTACAACATTTTGAATGAATTTACATAAAAAATAAATCACTCAAAATATTAAGTCTGAGCAAAAACTTAGACTAAGACAAAACAAATGTTACACTCTGAGAATTACATAATCACTTGTTTCACTGGAAATTAAAAATTTGTACAAATAATTAGTCTTGATACTTAATGAAAATAGTTAACATTTAATACTCTAATGCTTAAACTCTTGAAGAAATTACGCAAAATAATTGATAAACTTACAATATTTTCGCTCGCACAAAGTAGTCGAAGTTAAGCCAAAAATAAATATATTTCACATTTATACATAAATCTCTTTGGGCCAGTTGCAAGGATTTACACAATACCAGCACTCACCGCAATACAATAAATTTAAAATCACCTTTAACCTCTTCCGTAACGTTTCAACACAACACTCGATTTACGATGGGCACAAAATCCCTTTGGAGAGGACACTCTCGAGGCACTTAAGAGAGAGGGGATGTTGGCTCTTTCACAGGACAGGTCAGTTCTCTTCTGACCTATGCATCCATAAAGGCACATATATATGACTTAGTTACTTCTAGCTTATTCTAGGTCAGAAATCTGGAACCTTGGGGGATGGCTTAGCGACGCCAGATACCAACTATTTCTATCAAAGGCCATCCATGCACCAGCAAGACGACACTCTCTCTCTCTCTCAGCTAACTCTGCCCACCTACCGTTCTCGGAAATAAAAAAAGAAAAGATCAACCTACCTCTGGGTTTTTTAAGAGCCTTCCAAAACATGCGGCACATATAATAATTGCGTATTTTCTCACAAACATGACGCAATACCTCATAAAAACATAAAAGAAAATTACATAAGCCCTCGTTCACACCTCGTAGGGTCATATAACACTCTTAAAGAGATTTCATAAGAATTCATAACAAAATACGTGAAATAAAAAGTTAATTCTTAAAAATTACGTAAATTTACATATACTGACTTGAATGGAGAATACAATGAAATTAACAACGAAAGTCTTACGTAACTTACATACCAAACTTATACCTACATGAGAGGAACTCACCTAAAGAGCTGGATATTTCTTTCACAAATGAAATACATAAATAAAATACATGAATAAATCATTTACTCTACACTACACCAGCTTTGTAAGAATATATAAATTTATATATATACATATGTATATATATACCTTTATATACATATATATACCTATATATATACAGGTATATATATATATATATATATATATATATATATATATATATATATACCTGTATATATACAAATATATATACCTGCATATATATACATATATATACCTGCATATATATACATATATATACCGGTAATTATATATATATATATATATATATATATATATATATATATATAGAGAGAGAGAGAGAGAGAGAGAGAGTGGAACCTTTACATATGATTGTTCCAACATCCGACATAAAATTTGATCAAATTCTCTTCTTGACACCCGACGTCATGCTCCAACATGCGACGTAGACCATACGCGGTCGTAGTTTCTTGTTTACGCCAGTAGACGACAGCACGTCAGAGTGACGCCAGTGAGCATCTCGTCGGTCAGTTCTCTGTTCTCGTGCGCATCGTGTGGTTGTACCCTGTTCGGTCCGTTATTAACAGTGCTTATTATCTTCCTTTTTTCATGTTTCACTTTTGATTTTACATATAATCATAGGTCCTAAGAAGCTTAGTTTCGGTACAAGTATTAGTAGTGGTGAGAAAAGGAAGAAGGCAATGCTTTCATTAGAATAAAAGTAAGAAATTAAAGAAACACAGCACGGTGTGCGTGTGAGTGATCTGGCTAAACAATATGGCCGGAGTACATCTACGATCTCGACGATCATCAAGCAGAAGGCAGCCATTAAAGCAGTCAAACCATCGAAGGGGATCACCATTATTTCAAAACGTCGCAGCCCTACCCTGGAAGAAATGGAACACCTTTTGTTAAATGATAAAGGAGAAAGAGATTATTGGCGATACGATCACTGAAACGATCATTTGTGAGAAGGCCAGCGCTATCTATTGTGACTTGAAGGCGGCGGGCTCTGGGGGTGACGCGGGGGAGAGTTCAACCGATTCTATGACGGAGGAATTCAAGGCGTCTCGCGGTTGATTCAAGAAATTTAAGAGACGGACCGGGATTCATTCAGTTGTTCGACATGGACACCAGGGCTGCTAACGATTTTGTTAAATTCAAAAAGATCGTGGAGGATGAAGGCTGCGTAGAGCAGCAAGTTTTCAATTGTGATGAAACTGGTCTGTTTTGGAAAAAGATGCCTGGTCAAACATACATCACCACCGAAGAGAAGAAAATACCTGGACATAACCCTATGAAGGATCGGTTGACTCTTGCCCTATGTGCCAATACCAGCGGGGACTGCAAAATAAAGCCGTTATTGGTTTATCATTCCGAAAACCCTAGGGCTTTTAAGGCACATAGAGTCAAAGAGGACATGCTGCATGTTTTCTGGCGTGGTAATTCTAAGGCTTGGGTTACTAGGCACTTCTTTGTTGAATGGGTA